>NC_139840.1:6724151-6906651 GCF_963691815.1 Echiichthys vipera | reverse complement strand
CCGTTCATTGAAACATTCACACTCACAGTCACACCTACGGGCAATTTAGTGTCATCAATCAACCTAACACGTGCATGTCTTTGGACTGTGGGGACCAGGAACCCTCTTGTCGTGTCGCCCTAGGTTAATACAACAGTCCTGCAATAAACTTAATGAAAGACAAGTTGTAATGTTAAGTTTTAGTTGAAAAGTTGATTCAGCTTAATTATATTTTAGAGACTGTAGATTATGGTGCTGTTAAATTGTATGCCTTATAATGAAGGGTCGAAAACCATTTATAACAATGAAGATAAACTAAATATTAGTCTAACACAGTATAAAAGCACCACAAACAAGGGTATGAATTATTGCAGGGCTGTTGTATTATTAGTTTTAGCTTTGTGTACCCACTACCTAATAAACGTGCAGCATAGTGTACATTTCATGGCATTCCTTTTGCTTTATCAAAGTTATAATATCATCACTATATATCTATTTTATTATCAATCAGAATATTAAATCTAAGTCAGTGTTGTAGTTCAATTGTATTAATAATAAGCTTAAATGTCCATTGCTTTGCCCCTAGAAAGAACCGTTAGTTAGAATAGTACGTGCTATATAACTCTTTTGGACACTGTAGAATCATTTAAAAGTGGCTTCATGCGCGGTTCGGAGACCTTTGATGATTGTAACAAGCCTTTTCTGCAGCTCGGCTTTAACTGATGTAAAGATAAGTAGATAACAGCTGCATTTTAACATTTGTGTTGTTGTATTACTTCGTTAAAACTCTTTAAAAGTCCACTGGCATGGTTCTTATGTTATCTCTTTTTATTTTTCTTACAGGTGCTTTGGATGACTTTGACAAGACACCGGCCCCTCCAGCCCCCGAACCTGCTGCAGCTTCCTCCTTAGCCAACAGTGGTGCGGAGAAGGTAGGCCTGGTTGTCGGCTGTGTCTCATGCAAAGTTCAGACCTCACCCCCAATACTTCACTGCTCACCCTTTTTTTTTTTTTTCTACATGAACTTTTCCATTCTTCTCCTATTTACTTGTGTAGCCACCCCTGCTAGAAGACTGCAAACTCTTTGAGACTCTCTTCGAGGGGGACATGGCTACCCAAGCTAAGCAGGAGTGGGAGAAGGCCATGACTGAGCTGGCCCATGAGGAGCCAGAATTGCTGCAGCACTTCCATAAACTGTCAGAGGCTGCAGGCAAAGTTGGTAAGCTCTACACTTTGCATTATTTGTAGTTGTGATATGTTCCTTTGCTTACTGTTTTGTTCTCGTAGCCTAAATGTTCTATGTGTATTCTGTGAAGGCACCGACACCGCCTCCCAACAAGAATTCACTTCCTGTCTTAAAGAAACCCTTCGTGGCCTGGCCAAAAATGCAGACAACCTACAGGTGGGTAAATCAGAATCAATGAATTAATGTGTAACGGTTTAGAGTGATGCGAACATAATTTACTGAATATCTTTATTGTTTTCTTACAGTCCTCTGGACTAGCTGGAGACGACCTTGTCAAGGCTCTAGAAGGCCTGGGATTGGAAGAAGGTGGCGAAGGAGGAGGCAGTGATGATGGTAACATCCTGCCCATCATGCAGTCCATCATGCAGAATCTTCTCTCTAAGGAAGTGCTTTATCCGTCTCTCAAAGAGATCACTGCTAAGGTGTGCATCTCTTTTACTTGCAATCACTATAGTCTTAAGTTCTGCTACCAAGCGTCACTCATAAATGTCACTCATCCTCACAGTACCCAGAATGGTTGGATGCCAACAAGCCAAGCCTTAGCCCAGAGGACTACCAGCGCTATGAGCAGCAGTCCAAAATCATGGACGAGATCTGTAAGCAGTTTGAGAAGGAAGAGCAGGGGGCAGGAGTTAAAGAAGGCACGTTCGAGAGCATCATGGACCTGATGCAAAAGGTGGACACACTCTGTATTTGATGAAGTGCTTACATTAGGCGTTACATGAGGCAGATACTATACATTAAGTAGCTTTACATACTTTAACATTGGCAGTAGACAGCATAGCTTACAAACATACAATGTCATCTTTCAGACTAGTGGACAGAAATCACCCCAAAAGTTTTACCTTAATCTTTAAAGGCTGTTCAGAAGCACATTCATCCACCAAACGATCCAGTGTCATTACTCTCTATATTCAGAGGGCTTTGATTATATTTCATTCATAGTCGTATTTAAAAATATATCCAATATACAGTATATAACATTTTATTTCTAAGATTCATTTTATTTTTGAAATGGCTTTTGATAGGGTTTTCTGTATCATGCTGATAAAATGGTTATGGTGGAAATAAAAGACATAGCCAGTCTTCCCACTGTACAAACCTTTGACTCTAATATGTCAACAAAAAGAAAACAAGCATTTTGAACCTGGCTTCATCCAGATTTGTTCTGGAAATGTTTGCAGATAAGCACATATTTCATTAGATAATGTCTTGTTTACATATTTAAACATAACATTTCAGAAAACTTCAAATTCAAAAATGGTTTGTCTTAATGTCAGTAATGGTAAAGTTTCATGGTGATATATATTAGTAACATTTTCACCTGTAGTGTCTCTTCTTAATGTGAATAGAAGTTGGTTTGTGAAGAATAAAAGTCATCACAGATTTTATTGCTTTTATTGACAGTTGCAAGACCTGGGCCAACCACCGAAAGAGCTAGCGGGTGACTCCGTAAGTTTTCCACAGCATATAGTGTATATGTGACCTCCGCAAATAGGAAAACTCAACCCAACTGTAGCTTAGACATCACAGCATTCTTCCTGTTTGTTCTCCCCCCCAGCCTCCAGGCTTTAACTTTGACATGGAGTCCCTCAATCTCCCAGGAGGCCCCGCTGCTGGGGCGGCAGAGCAGTGCTCCGTCATGTGATCAGGTAGCGGCGTTGTCCATCAGAAGCACTGGAGCCAGAGGGCCACTCTATGTGCGTCAGCGACAGGCGGGGAGTGAAGGAGTGTGAAGCAGAGGTCAGACAGGAGTGTGACCGGTGACACTGTTCTCCCTCAAGTTGAAGGTGTGTGGATGCAGAAACAACAGGAGGAAGCATGAAAACCAACAGGAACCCCCATACACACAAACACTCTCTTCTGTCTAAAATCACTGAACGCACCACTGAGAACATTTTACCATCTTAAATCATTAGTTTGTCGGCGGTTGACGCAGCTCCTTCATGGTTTAGTTTTAACAGCATTCCTTTAAAAAGAAAAATAGCACTGCCGTTATTTGTGTTTTTACAGTACTGTTTAGCCTCATGGTAAAAATCTGTCAATTCAAGCCACTTCACGGGTTTAAACAGTGCCTTTGCAGAATGACTTTAAAGTTATTATTTTAGGTCTTTAGAGTTTGCTGTCGTTCAGATGAGCACTCAACATTATAGTTTTAAAATGGTGGGAATTTGCAATATCATCCCATGTTGTTTACACCAAGTGATAAATCTTTGGTACTCCATTAAACACACAATGCCTGTGGCTTTAGACAAAGTACCATAACAAGTTAGTAATTAACATGTAAGGAAACTGTAAAAAAAATAATGTACATAGGTTAATTATTTACATAATTATTAAAAGGAAAATACAGCAGTTTTGCACCTCATGAGAAGTTCCTAGTGCATACTGTAATTCAACCAACTAATTTAACAAGACCCATTCCCCCTTAAGTGTACTCCCCCATTCCCAGGTATGGATTTGAAGTGATTGAGAGGATGATTCCCGTACGCCTTTGCTGTGGTTACAGTGATCATTATAGTGTAGAGTGTCCGTGCAAAACGGTTCCCTTGTGATCCCCGGTGTTTTTAATGTGCAAAGTGATGATTACGTGCCCTGCTGGGAAAGGCAAACTCTTGAGGGGTATTCAGGATTGTTTACCATCTGATATCAACTTTTATCCTTTGCCCTCCATTAAAAGAACATCACGTTCTTTCCGGAAAAGGTAATGGGCATAGTAGTAAACATCAGATTGTCTCATGCGAGGAGAGAAAGGTGTCTATAATTAATTTACTGTTGGGTTAAAACATCAACAGCTTGGTGCCATGTTAGCTGGGGTTGGTGGGTTTGTTTACTCCCGCTGCCGGTTTTCACCAGTTTTCTAATTGCCAGTGGACAAATTTTACCGCTGTGACCATAGAGAGAGGTCTAGAAATCACACGACCAGCAGCTCATCAATAACTGTATGATAAAGGGGTTCAGTGAAAGGATTCAGTCAGTCATGTACTGAAAAGAGATCAGGTATACATCCAACACAGCTGAGGGGAGGCTGTTGTGGAGGGGGGTGCAATCCATTCAACTCTCAGGGCCGCTGCAAACACGCCCAGAGCACCTTTAACAATTGCAACCTGTTATTTGACACTATTTTGTTTTGTGAATATATATGAAATAAAGTAATGGTTTAATGCAAACAGTTTTGGTGTTGTGTTTTATTGGTCATCATTGCTTCAACTGCTTGTCCCTGTCGGGGTCGTGGGGGGTCTGGAGCATATCGCAGCTGTCATCGGGCGTGAGGCGGGGTCCACCCTGGACAGGACGTCAGTCTATCGCAGGGCACATAGAGACAAACAGAGACAGACAACTATTCACACCTACGGGCAATTTTAAAGTCATTAATGAACCTAACACCTGCATGCCTTTGTTATTCAGGTACTGTTCAATTTTAAGGTACTTTTTATGGTATTCTGCTTATTCTATAGCAACTAGTTATACTGCAGATTAAGGTTCTGCATTCAAAATCTATGATCAGTTCATAAAATATATTGCATTGCACTAGATGAAATTATTAAATAGTCATTAAGTTTTAAGCTTTGTCATTTTAACTTTCATTCATTCATTCATTTTCAACCGTTTTTCCCGGGTTCAGGGTCGCGGGGGGCTGCAGCTGATCCCAGCTGACATCGGGCGTGAGGCGGGGTCCACCCTGGACAGGATGCCAGTCTATCACAGGGCACATAGAGACGAACAGAGACAGACAACCATTCACACCTAAGGGCAATTATTTGAGTCATCAATTAACCTAACACGTGCATGTCTTTGGATTGTGGGAGGAAACCGGAGTGCCCATACAAAAATTCCATGAAATGGACGTTTCTGTATGATTATGTATGTAGGATTCATTAAACAAAACAAAAACAAGGTGCATGTGTGTGTGTGTCTGTGACATTCAAAATGATGTCATCAACCTGCCAGGGACTGCAGATCAAAACCAGTCTGTGTGGGTAAAGCTTAACATGTTGGACTCAAGTGCTCATCCTAATAAATTTAAATTTCCACATCTTAAATGGAATAAACATGATTACACTACAAACTCCCTCTGCTGATGATGCTCCAGAATTGACCATGTTGTGTTTTCTTTACTGTACACAGTCATTTTAACTGGACTGTAGGAATATAGTACTTAGACAATGTATTACTCTATAGTTCATATAGAGCTCCTGTCAGTTCAGGTCTATGTGTCGTATTTCTACTTGGCGCCGCCGTGGAGCTTCCTGCGTCGAACGTTCCCTGCACAACTTTATTGTCCAACACCGGAAGTCAAAACGGGCTACGTGTCCGGAAAAAGGAGAATCCGCTAAATGGGCGAAGGATCAGGCTACCTGACTTCACCTGTCTGCCATATTTGACTTGTTTTTATTGTCTGTAGGGGGGTATAGTTGACCACGACATTAACATTGCGTCTTGCGTTATTGTTAAGAGACCATGTTAACTAAATTTGAGACGAAGTCTGCCCGTGTCAAAGGTAAGAGGTTACTAGCTACAGCTAGCTCACAAGCTAACGTTAGCCAGCTGACGTTATCCGACTCGGTTATTTATCATTTTTAAAGTAATGTCCGTGAACGAATCGGTTAGTTTGTTATATATGTTTTTGTATCACAGACTCCAGCTTTATGTGTTCAAATAGGTGACGTTGCATGGACACTATCTGGACTGTGGTTAGCTATTTAGCTAGCGTAACTAACGACACTGTTCAGCTAAACTTGACCACTTCCAGTGCTAACAGACAGTGATCTCCTCGGCTGAAGTTTAATGACAGGTGTCCAGCTGATATTATGGGATAGTTGATGTTTTGTGTTTTTTACATGTCAGGCCTGAGTTTCCATCCCAAGAGGCCATGGGTTCTTGCAAGTTTGCACAACGGGGTCATCCAGCTGTGGGACTATCGGATGTGCACACTGATTGACAAGTTTGACGAGCATGATGGTAAGGCAGTGATGGTGCAGATGTAGTGTTCACATGTTTATAAATGTACGATTGTTTAATTTTACACGGTGTGTAATTGAGATCATGTGTTGCCACTATACCAAAGTTATGACTTCGGTAAGATACCTGGCTAAAATCTTAAGATACCAAAACGATACCACGGACTAAAACTAAAATATAATCAAAAGTAATGGAATAAACCATAAGATGACAGAATGTGGTACTTGAAATGATTCATTTCTTGTTATTAAATACAATATATATATATTGTTATATATATTTGTTAAAGCTGCTGAGCTTTATAGCTACTCAACTTGTTATAAAAACAATGAAATGATTATGCAGCTGTTTAAAATATGAAAATATGTCACAGAACATGGACACATGAAAACAAGAACATGTTCGTTATTATCTGGATCATTCTTTGGCCAATGTAAGGTTCTTGGCATTGTCGATCATACTTGTAAACACCAGCACATGTTATGGTATATTTAATGTCTCCAGTGTGAACTTTTTGCATACAGAGATTCGTGAACCACATCAGACAGTTAAACAGTCCTCGTGCAACTCTGATGGTAAAAAACAGTTCACTTGTCACAAAATAAACACTCGCTCGATGTTTCTCCAAGTTGGTCGTTGGTCAGGCGGGCTTGTGGTGTCTGTGGGCTTGTCCTTACTGTCGGCAACGTAAGCGGAACACTTCCAAATCCCCCCCCCCGTGCGTCTGCTTTTTCAACAAGCCTGGGAAAGTCGGCAGGATAAAGTACCGATACCAATAAAACGTGAAAAAGTGTCGTATTTAACGGCTGGGTACCGCATTACCTTTCTAATATCGGCTTACCTTCTAACACTACATGTGACTTAATTGATGTGTATTCACCCACAGGCCCCGTCAGAGGAATTGATTTCCACAAACAGCAGCCTCTGTTTGTGTCAGGAGGAGATGATTACAAAATCAAGGTGGGACACCCTTTGCACTGTGTTTGCATGTTCTCATGAAGCTGACAAGTTTGAGCAAATGAGATGCCCTTATGCCCATATATTTACATTCGATGTCAGAGATGGGATTGTCTGTTGTGTGGTGCTAATATGTATTGCATAGAAGAAAAAAAATATTGTTACAATATTCCATCTAATTATTCGATGATATACATCATACTTGTATATGCTGAGTAAATGTTCCTATTTTGACCAGGTGTGGAACTACAAGCTGAGACGCTGCCTCTTCACCCTCCTTGGACACCTCGACTACATCAGAACCACTTTCTTCCACCATGTGAGTTGTTCTGCCACTTTAAAATATGTCCGCTTCCTAACTATGAGTAACACAGACTCTGTATCTTGTTGACCATGTAAAAAAAGTAAATCTTAATTGAATGAATCAAACCGCTTCCCTTTCTGTAGGAGTACCCCTGGATTCTGAGTGCCTCAGATGACCAGACTATTCGCATCTGGAACTGGCAGTCTAGAACCTGTGTGTGGTAAGATGCACTGACGTTTTGTTTGTTTTCACTGAGAAAAAGAACAGTTTTGAACTGTATAATGGTTATTGTTAAACTAGTAAGATTATATGTGTCCTAATTCTGAATGTATCCCTTTTCCCCCTTCTCATCCACAGTGTGCTGACTGGCCATAATCACTATGTGATGTGTGCCCAGTTCCACCCGGCTGAGGACCTTGTGGTGTCGGCCAGCCTGGACCAGACCGTGCGAGTGTGGGATATTTCCGGTGAGGGCTTGGGGACCGGTTGACCGCGGTTGAGGAAGGGTTGGGGAGGGTAGAGTGGTATGAAGGACGGGGAAGAACCAGGAACAGGATGAATATCAAGTCCTGTGTCACCTCTTCTTCCCCTCCTTCTTGTAGGACAAATCTCTATGGGATGTTTGCAGAAACACCTCTCCTTTCAGAAAAGACAGACAGGAAAAAAGATGCATTGTCAGGCATATTTATAGCGTGGTATTTTGTACGTGAAATTCTGCACTGTAAATATGTGAACAATGAAAGACAGAAATAGGAAAGGGGAGCTGTTTCTATGCCTCTGCATGCTCTTAAAATATGTGTGTGACGGTATTTCTTGCTTCCTGTGTCTCCTCACTAACGAAACCATTAATTGACTCACATCTTCTGTCACTTTCTAACATGTGAATATGTGTAACGTGGATCTGTAACTGTCTCCTGTCCTGAGGATTTCTTTTCTTTCACATTTCCCAGTATAGAGCATGATTGCATTTACACATACAGCTTTTATGAGCTCCTACAACATATGATATCATAGCAGGGTGTAGAATACCCATGGTTTACTCACCCTGTTACATGCACGGCATCTGTTTAACATGAAAGAAGGGTCACTTTGCACTTATACGTTCATTATAGGAAGTGTATTCTGCTTCCCATACTGTTAATTCAAGTTTTTGCTTTGCAATGCATCAAGTAAAACAGACTCAACTACTAACTGGTTTAAAAGCTTATCTTTTATAAACTTTCTAAGTTCTGATTTTTAAAAATGTTTTTATACTCTTCTTGGCATGACATTTGCACGGCTGCCTCTAGAATATAACACGAACAAAAGCTTTTATATTTCCTATAGCAAAAAGTCACCAACTTCATTCCTAACTCATAACTGTGACATGTCAGATTCTATTAACTCTGCATGTGACTGCAGAAACATGCATGAGCCTCTAAAAAGAAAGAAAAAATCATATTCCTGACATCCAACGCCCCATCAGAGCACGTCTTTACAACGCCAAGCACCACCCACCCAACCCCCATCAGCCAAGATCACGCACTCCCTGTGTCCACATTACCCCATGCTCTCCCTGGAAACATCCACACCTGCACATGGATTCCCAGTGTCACATCCCCCCCTGTGTCACCTCTCTGTGCTGTTGAGCTAATCTGTTCACCACATCGTTTTAGTGGGCAGGAATCATCAACGCAAGCTGTGTTTTCTCAATCATTTTTTAAATTACCGATCTCATTTGAGTCTGGGAGGTAATCAGTATCTCTCACTGCTGTCCAATCAAATCATGAGTAATTGTGATTTTCTTCTTTATACAAGTGATTCATTAACCCAATAAATCACACTATTTCAGACATGATTGTTTCCAGACTCAAGTTAGCAGGGAACGAGAGAGCAGAGGTTGTGTTGGTGTGTTTCTACTGTGTGTGTGTGTTCAGTGGTCCAACAGTTCTCCCTCTCTATAATTCCTCTCTGTTGCCTCTCCTCTCCTATGATATCACTTCATATTTCATTATTTTAATCATTCGTACCTTATTTTTCATATTTTTCCTCCTCCCCTGTATTGTTGTTGTTCCCTGTGTAACATGAATATGGCTCCTTCCTTGCACGCGATGCCCTGAATGTTGGTTCCAGGTCTGAGGAAGAAGAATCTGTCTCCGGGCGCTGTGGAGACAGAAGTGCGTGGCATCTCTGGTGTTGACTTGTTCGGTGCCTCCGATGCTGTTGTCAAGCATGTCCTTGAGGTGAGAAGTGACTTTCACGTGCATAATTCAGTTGTGTGCTTCTTTTATTGCAGAGTCTGATATGTTGTTTGAGTGAACCAGCCTTTAACTTTTGACAGGTGAACAACAGAAAATAGCTCAACTGGCCATGGTGTTGTGCTCACTGGAAACCTGAAGGGAATTTAAAAAATACTGGTAAAATGTGTAAAAATAACTTTAAATTTTTCCTCTCCACTGAACCGCCAAAGAGAAACAAGCTCAGCATTGTAAAGAGATTTTCCAAATCGTCACAGCCTTTAAAGCGTCTTTCCTGTTCATGGAAAATACCAACTAAATTAGTTTTGAGGCTAAATGTACTATTTGTAGGCAGGTCTCTGCATTACATCACATTCTTCTCTGTGTTTTCAAGTTATTGCTCCTCAAGGTCAAGAAATGTCCAGCCCAAGGAAATCAAATGACATTGCCTGGTTTGGGTTTTGAACATCAATAACAGTGGTGTGTCATCCAGTGAAAGTAATGGAAAACTAGAACCCAACCAGACTCAGCCACACTCTCATCAATGTTGATTTTATATGTAAGAAAGCTACTCAGAGACTGTTTGTAAGCAGGAAATTGAAGGGGTTTAGGGTCAGCCTTCACATTTTGGAAAAAAACGTTGATAAGCCGGATGGAGAGTCATTGTTTTTAATATCTCTGTGTGGTATGGGCACTCGACTTTTAGTAAATAGAAACAAGCTGACAAGAATTGTTAAATTGGCAGGAAAAATAGAAGGACACCAACAAAAACCATCAGAGGACCTCTACAGCACAGCTGGACAGGAGAGCCCTTTCAATTATCAGTGACAAAACACATCACCTCCACCCTGAGGTCGAGGTTCTCCCCTCGGGGCGACGCTATAGAATAACCCAGTAAAGAAAAAGATCTAGTGTCTACAATCTTTTATCCCAAATGCAATTAACGTGGTTAACAAACCACAGTCAACTTAAATAGAGTGCAGACTGTACACTATGGGTACGAATGCCACGACAGTTTAGAGAGCTTTGTTCTGTTAATGCAAGGTTTTTATCTTGTGGATAAATGTTTTGTGTTAAATTTTCTTCGGTGAGATTAAAGACAATTTTTTGGCCGGACAATAAAGTTTATTCTTTTCCATCTCTGCACTCCCCCCCCCCCCCCCCCCCCTCTGATAGACCTAAGGATTCAGATTTAGATTTTTTTTTAGAAACCTTTAGTCCCTGGCTTCAGTGCTGGCACAGCTGTTAGATCTCCGTTTGGATTTGTGTGATGTGACTTTGTGTATCTGCGTCCAGGGTCACGACCGGGGGGTCAACTGGGCTGCCTTCCACCCCACCATGCCTCTCATTGTGTCTGGAGCCGACGACAGACAGGTCAAGATCTGGAGAATGAACGGTGGGTGTCTCGGGAGTCACTAGTTAACGTTCATCAACAAGCTGCTGCCCAGTGTCCATTATAACTCTATTTATTTTGTTTGTCACTCACATTAAAACATAAAAGCAAGGGTCCAGTATCAGAGTAGATGTTTTCACTTTATCAGTATAAACCACACTTAATAATTCAATGCATCTACTTCTTCATCACACCTTCATTATTATGCTACTCTCTACTAATATAAGTGCTCGATTTAGTGATTAATAGCATCTACAATGTAATTACTGGTAGGTCATTCAATAACATTAAAGAAATGATCATTGCATTAGAAACATGTAGTACATGTAGTACCACTTGTACCATCTTCCTCACTGCATTAATTATTTTAATACGCTGATTCAAACTTGTTTATATTAACTGCTGATTTAAGAGTCAGATTTTCCTCTCATCCCCATTGTTCACATTTCTAATGTCTTTCTCCACCCTCTTCTGCGGTCCCTTTCTCCCACAATCCAGAATCCAAGGCCTGGGAGCTGGATACGTGCCGCGGTCACTACAACAACGTGTCCTGCGCCGTCTTCCACCCACGCCAAGAGCTCATCCTGTCCAACTCTGAGGACAAGAGCATCCGGGTGTGGGATATGTCCAAGCGTACTGGAGTGCAGACCTTCCGCCGTGACCACGATCGCTTCTGGGTGCTGGGGGCTCACCCAAACCTCAACCTGTTTGCTGCCGGTAGGTGATGAGACTGGTCTGCATCTGTTCACATACACCTAGTCTGATATCCTGCTGCTACATATCCGGTTCATGATTTTGCTGTCGGTGTATGAAAGTTCACAAATGATCCTGATGTTTGACATTTCAGTGGGGGACTTGCACATTTAACCATAGACACTCTGTTTGTTCTTCAGGTCATGACAGTGGCATGATTGTGTTCAAGCTGGAGCGTGAACGTCCAGCGTACGCCGTGCACGGCAACATGCTGTACTACGTCAAGGACCGTTTCCTTCGCCAGCTGGACTTCAACAGCAGCAAGGACACTGCTGTCATGCAGCTACGCAGGTACGTCAAACCTTATTCAGACCCATTTCAGGCTTTTGTTGAAGTATTTGGACGCTAGTGAGTTTAACACGCTATGTTTTATGTATTTCTTTGTCCTAGTGGATCGAAGTTCCCCGTGTTCAGCATGTCCTACAACCCTGCTGAGAACGCTGTCCTGCTCTGCACTGTAAGTATCTCCCAATCAAAACACACATTGATCCCTCACTGGTATAGACAGTCACTAAAGTAATGCTCTTTAACTCCTGCAGAGGGCGACCAACCTGGAGAACAGCACCTATGACCTGTACTCTATTCCCAAAGAAAGCGACTCTCAGAACCCTGATGGTAAAGAAACAACTCATTAAAGTTAAACTGTCTTTCCCTAGACCTTTTTTTCATAGTAAACAGGAAATTTATTGTCATTTGTAATCTTTTTGAAGTGATCGTGTCTTGCTAAATGTTACGTCTTGCTTGCTACTGTTAATTATTCTGTACGTAGTGACAAAGGTAACGCAGAATCTGTCTTTTTCTCAGCACCTGAGGGGAAGAGATCCTCTGGTCTGACTGCAGTCTGGGTGGCCAGGAACAGATTTGCCGTCCTGGACCGTATGCACTCTGTAAGTCCATTTGCAGGTCTAGAAAGTATGAAAAGGTTTTGAAAAAGTAATATCATGACATGAATCTCCTCGTGAAATTTTGAAATGTGTAACAAATTGAAATCAGCCCTTCTCATAAAATGTCCCCCTCTTTTTTAGCTGCTGATCAAGAACCTGAAGAATGAAATTGTAAAGAAAGTTCAGGTACCGAGCTGCGAGGAGATCTTCTATGCCGGGACGGGATCGTTGTTGCTGCGCGATGCCGATGGCGTCACACTGTTCGACGTGCAGCAGAAACGCTCTCTGGCCACCGTTAAGATCGCCAAGGTCAAGTACGTGGTGTGGAGTGCTGACACCAGCCACGTGGCTCTGCTGGCTAAACACGGTGGGTAGATAAGATGGCTATCTGCACGTACAGACAAGCATACTTATCACAAAGTCACAATATCTTTATCTTCCGTCCTCTATACCGGTTTGTGCTGACAGGGCTGAGGCTCTGAAACATCACTGAGACATGAGCCCTTGTTAGAAAGTATTAGCATAACCAGGAGAGGGTACTATTTGATTCCACCCCTGCTTATCATGAGGCTGGTGAAATCATTTTCTGGGTATCATTTTGATCCTCAAAGCCACACCTTCAAGCTGGTAGCCCAGTTGTAACCGAAACGCAAATCTCTGCCGTGCGTGGTTGACGGGCCGAGCCAGCCCATGTGTATGTGTGATTGTATTGAGTCTAAATTTCCCTTGCTCTCTTTTTCATCCATCAGCAATCATGATCTGCAACCGTAAGCTGGACAGTCTGTGCAACATTCACGAGAACATCAGGGTGAAGAGTGGAGCCTGGGACGAGAGTGGGGTCTTCATCTACACCACCTCCAACCACATCAAATACGCCCTCACCTCTGGGTATGTGTTGCTTACAAAAAGCAATGTCCATTTAACACAGTAGTGGAGTCAAATCTGTTATAAGGCAAGTGATTGATTTAAATAATGTTTTCTTAGGGCCATAGGATTAAAAAAAATCAACAGGAAGTGTAGAGGCCACAGCTTTGAATGACTTCAGCACATCTGCTCCCACAGGACATCACTAGTTTCTAACACTGCTCTGGTTTGATCTTGGTCCGTTCTTCTCTAGTCTCTTCCACTGTACAGTAACTGTAGTGGGTTTCTTAGACATTACTTTGTCGCCAAATATTTTCCAGAGATTCTCTATGGGGTTTAAATACGGACTCTGACACTTCCTCCTCCAAATTTAACTGACTTCTTAAGACACTTTAGGTTCAGCCGAACCTAATGTTTCCCATCAGTCCCAAATAACTGAACCTTAATGTCATGGTTTGGGGGATGTTTTTTTTTTGCAGCAGGAGTTGGGTGAATGCAAATGTTTCTGTGAACCTCCTTCAGCGACATGCAATACCTTCACTGCAATTGTCTCCCAATCAGCTGCAATTTTCGTGCATGATGTCCCCTGTCAAACTGCAAAACGGGTTACGTAGTTCCTTGAAGCTAAGAATATTGACACTATTAAATGTCCAGCCCAGAGTCTAGATCTAAACCCCATAGAGAATCTCTGGAAAATCCTCGGTGGCAAAGTAATGCCTAAGAAACCCACTACAGTTACATAACAGTGGAAGAGACTGAGTCAGAATGGACCAAGATCAAACCAGAGCAGTGTGAGAAACTAGTGATGTCCTGTGGGCGCAGATGTGCTGGAGTCATTCAAAGCCGTGGCCTCTACACTTCCTACTCATTTTTTAATCCTATAGAACTAAGAAGACATTGTTGAAATCTTCTCTTCTGACAAAATGTTTTACTAAATAAATTTCTGATAACTTGATAACCTGATATTTCTGAATAAACATCTAACATTGTATTTCACTGTGTTTCTCTGTAGTGATCATGGCATCATCAGGACCCTGGACCTGCCCATCTACGTGACCCGCGTGAGAGGAAACAGTGTTTACTGCCTGGACAGGGAGTGCAGGCCACGCGTCCTCACCATTGACCCCACAGAGTACCGCTTTAAACTGGCCCTGGTCAACCGCAAATATGATGAGGTGAGTCTGTCGTGATCACTGTCTTTGTGGAATTATTATTATTATTATATACTGTATCTTATTCTCAATTTCCTCAGCATTTTCTACCCCTTATTAATTTTGAATAGGGAATCATTTAATTCCCAAATGCTGGTTTTGACATCATTCCTCTTATTGTTGTCCCTCCAGGTGCTCCACATGGTGCGTAATGCCAAGCTGGTGGGCCAGTCTATCATTGCCTACCTGCAGAAGAAAGGCTACCCTGAGGTGGCGCTTCACTTTGTCAAAGATGAGAAGACACGCTTTAGTCTGGCTCTGGAGTGTGGAAACATTGAGGTGAGCTGCTGCTGGACAAACTGTTAAGTTAGGACTCTGTTTCTAATTCATACCATGCACTATTTTAAATTATGTTCTGTTTTTATTTCTGTTTTGGACATTGTCATACATAAATGTGGATGCTGCTGCTATATTTTCTGATAAGCCAAAATTAGCTTTATAACAATTTTAACCCAAGCTCTAGTTTGGATTTTCCCTCTGCTTGGTTCTCAAATTACACTTTTTTTAAACATTTCTGTTTCTCCACACTTCCAGGTGGCCCTGGAGGCAGCCAAGGCCCTGGATGAGCGCAGCTGCTGGGAGCGTCTTGGCGAAGCGGCGCTGCTGCAGGGTCACCACCAGGTTGTGGAAATGTGCTACCAGAGGACAAAGAACTTTGACAAGCTCACATTCCTCTACCTCATCACTGGCAATCTGGCCAAGCTGCGCAAGATGATGAAGATTGGTGAGAGACAGACTCAATCAGAGGCACAATGAGAAATCCTTTAATGAACAAAGTGGTGCTGTGGTTGGCGGTTTGTGTGTCTTGTATGTCTAACATTTGTGTATTTTTGTTTGTAGCTGAGATCAGGAAGGACATGAGTGGTCACTACCAGGCAGCTCTCTATCTGGGAGATGTCAGTGAGAGGGTCCGCATCCTGAAGAACTGTGGACAGAGTGAGTTTAAGTGTCACATTCGTCACATTTTCATTCATTTTCCTGTTTTGCTATTTTCACTGCTTAATCAACCTGTTACCTGCATATACCTGCCATTTGTCCACCTCATTGTTAAGCTATTACTGCACTGCTTATAAATAAAATTACTTGTTTCCTTTTTTATGTATTTAATTTGAATATAAACCTCAACCTAAAGACATTCCAAATGAATCATCTTAATTTCCACCATACCATAAATGAATGGATAGTTAACAATGCACAAGAAGCCAACAGGTGTAACTGTTTGTGTGTGTCCATGTTTCCAGAGTCCCTGGCTTACCTGACTGCAGCCACTCATGGTCTGGATGAGGAGGCTGAGGCTCTGAAGGAGACCTTTGACCCAGAGAAGGAGACGGTATGTTGAGAAAACATTCTCTGTACCTTCATACACACGGACAACCATAACATGCAATCTGAAACACAGAAGCAGTGCACTATGGGAGATTCTTTTGCTCAAATGAAGCTGGATCTTGTGTCTTGTAGGTGCCAGAGGTTGATCCCAATGCACAGCTGCTGCAGCCTTCTCCGCCCATCAACCCTCTGGACACCAACTGGCCCCTGCTCACTGTATCAAAGGGCTTCTTTGAGGGAGCCATTGCAGCAAAGGGTGAGACATCACAGACACAAGACAGATGCACATATGTAATGACAACCCACATAATTTATATACATGCCTATATATGCATGCATATACTGAGAGAGAGTGTGCCATTGAGAAGTGTTTTCCAAGTGTTGAAAGTCAAAATAAAAAGAAATGACTTGTGTACGTTGTGGAAGTCTGTGGCAGCTGCCTGTGTGAGAACAGTGTTCTTCTGTTGTAGGGAAGGCAGGTCAGATGGCTGCCGACCTGGACATGGAAGCCCCAGGAGGCGAGGGCTGGGGAGATGATGCTGAGCTTCAGCTGGATGAAGGTAAATTTAGCAAAATATTTTAAACCTGACCTTTTGGTGTGCAGGTAGGACCACATCATCAATATACACATATATATATATATTTATATTTCCTTATCTCTCTGTGTCTCTCAGATGGCTTCATGGATGCCCAGGAGGGATTAGGGGAAGAAGGGGGGATAAAAGAGGAAGGAGGAGGCTGGGAGGTGGAGGAAGACCTGGACCTTCCTCCAGAGCTGGTGAGAGCAGATACATTATTGCATATTCCACCACCGATAAAACAGGGTTAACACTGAGCCAAGAACAATGGTGATACAGTGAAACAGGCCTCTGATCGTCCACATCCTCTCACCACTGCAGCTTAATGTCGCACTGTTGTTTTTTTGTGCTCTACGACAGCAAAACAAGAGTAAATGTCGAAATGTCTTATTACAATGTCTCTCTGCCAACCACCAGGACATGCCCGCTGGTGCAGGTGGAGGAGCAGAAGACGGCTTCTTCGTCCCACCTACCAAGGGCATGAGTCCCACACAGATGTGGTGCAACAACTCCCAGCTAGCAGTGGACCACATCCTGGCCGGCTCTTTCGAAACTGCTATGAGAGTATGTGCACAGTTTCATATTGTTTTCCTACAGTTTTTTTTTTTGTTTGCTTTTTTTAATAAATGCAGGCACTGATTGGATGACATTGAAATATTAATTTACACATTATACTGGCACTTACTGTTCCCCTTCTGTACCACAGTTGCTCCACGACCAGGTAGGAGTTGTGAGTTTCGACCCCTACAAGTCGCTGTTCATGCAGACACTGTCCAGAGGCCGCACCTGTTACCTGGGGCTGCCTTCCCTGCCGTGCCTGCGAGGTCATCCCCAGAGAAACTGGAAGGTACAGCTGATAGTTTGTTTTTTTTGTCAGCTCTTAATAAGAATCGCAGTATGTTCCTCTGTGGTTTTACCTTCCATTGTTTAAAAAAAATGTACTCTTTGCTTACATTTGTTCCTGTTCTCCTATTTTTTTATAGGACTGTGGCGCAAAGCAAGGACTGCCTGCTGTCGGCCTGCGCCTCTCCGACCTCATTGCCCGCCTGCAGCAGTGCTACCAGCTGACTACGTCCGGGCGGTTTGAGGAAGCTGTCGAGCGCTTCAGAGCCATCCTGCTGTCTGTACCTCTGCTCGTGGTCGATAACAAGCAGGAGATTGCAGAGGTGAACACCAAACCTGCTGTGAATCGCAATCAGATTTAACTTCTAATGCAGCACAAATGATGGCAATTTGTCATGAAAACCCATGTGGGGCTGTAGGCTGCTCATTCGGCAGCACTAAATATATTTAGAAAAATGACTCCAATAAATGTGTAGGGGTCACCTGTGTGACTGAGATCTGTGTGTTTCAGGCTCAGCAGCTGATCACAATTTGCAGAGAGTACATCGTGGGTCTGACCATGGAGACCGAGAGGAAGAAGTTGCCTAAAGACACATTGGACCAGCAGAAGAGGCTGTGTGAGGTAAATATCTATGTCTTACCAGCATTGCCTTATTGAATGTCCAAGCCGTTGTTGTTAACAGTGATCGTAATTCTGCATCATTTCCAAGTCTAATCCTCGTTCGTGTGTGTGTGTGTCTGTGTTTTTCCTACAGATGGCTGCTTATTTCACCCACTGTAACCTCCAACCAGTCCACATGGTGCTGGTGTTGCGCACAGCTCTGAACCTCTTCTTCAAACTGCGTAACTTCAAGACAGCTGCCGGCTTTGCTCGACGCCTGCTCGAGCTGGGGCCGAAGCCAGATGTTGCACAGCAGGTTTGTTGTGCGACACCCATAGCTTTATTTAGTTGTTTTTTTTTTCATTTTAAATGGACAATACTGTCATGTTCTTTTCATTTCTTACCATCATGTTAAATCTATCCCCACCATTCAGACCCGCAAGATTTTGGCAGCCTGTGAGAAGACCCTCACGGACGCCCACCAGTTGAACTATGACCCCCACAATCCATTCGACCTGTGCGCTGCTTCTTTCGTCCCTCTGTACCGTGGACGTCCTGTTGAGAAGTGCCCTCTGTCTGGAGCCTGCTACTGCCCTACGTACAAAGGCCAGATCTGCAGGGTCACACAGGTAGGTCGGAACTCAGGACAGCCATGTACAACTCCAGTCAACCTGTGAATATATGCATTTATATTATACTTATAAAAATTAAATAAAAGCCAACATTCAAAACCACCAGAGTCACAAAGGTACAGAGGGAATAAAGCAAATATGACTGATTCAATGTAGAATACTGACATTTATTCAAGCGTGGATCTGTAAATAAGGAAGACACTTCAGAAACACCATCATTATCACGATCATGTTTTTATTTGTGGGTCATGAAACATATTTGTCATGATGTAAGTAAAGTAAATAATGAAGAAAAACAAAAGTATAGCTTGAAATGCAATAAAGTAGTATAGACCTGTGTTGTGTTTAATCAGAAAGATTAGTGAGAGATTATCTTATTCATTGTTTTGCCCCTGTAACCTCTTACCTTTTATGTGGCTTTATTCTCCAGGTGACAGAGATCGGTAAGGATGTGATCGGTCTGCGTGTGAGTCCACTTCAGTTCCGTTAAGAGATGGTGGAGAAGACCAGACGAAGAGAAGAAAATACATCCACACTTACACTCTAGTAACAATACAATTGTTGACATGAAAAATAAAAGCTGAGATATGTGTGTGTTTGCTCACAGTCATGTTAAACCTCTTTAATCATTTTAACTTATCTTATTCCATTCATCTATCCCTCAAAAAGTATTTCTTGTACGAGCCGCTGTGTCGTCTCTGTGCTGTGGCTTTGTTAGAGCTGTAAACCTAACTGTTCTTTTTTCTGACTTGTAAGAGATGAGTGATTCAAAGGGAGCAGCAATGCTCTGTGTATGGGGAAAATAAAAATGCCTGTCTATCAATTGAAATGAGTGGTGTATTTTTTGATGTGGCATGTGTGCGCAGCTTTGTGGCCAGGATGATGGCCTTATTATATATACCGGTATATAAAGGGGTTTAAAGGTACCCAAAGTGCACAGGGCTCTGAGTTATAAAGGAAGTACAGAGGACAGAGTTGACTCACTCCTTAGTTACATTATGTAGCTCCTTTTTTATTAAAACGAGGTGATGTGTTGGAAGGAGAGAAATTAGTTTATTACATGCACGTATATATAACATAACCTGGAGCTAATTAAATAACAAATACAATTAAAAAACATTTAAAACTGTCTTTCTCCCGGAGATCAGAGCTGCCATTTTGAATGAGCCCGTCTCCTTTCAGGAAAGCGGAACCAAAGAGCGGAACCCGGACGTTTTCCATGTCAACACACACTGTTGTGCTCTTCTGCTCCTCGAACCAGGAAGATGGATTTGCTGTCGAACAAATGGGCCTTTCATTTGTTCTTTTGTGGGTTTTTCTTCGGTAAGTTATTTTCCAACAGTGCTCAGTCACCGTGTCCATGTATGTGTTTGTGAGCGGAGTGTGCTTCTGTATCAGACAGTTATCTTTAGCGACTTCTTTGTGCTCGGAGCTAACTTGTGTTAGCCCGATGCTAGGCCGGCCAGCGTTAGCAGAAGCTTCCCTGTTCGGCTTTAATCGGCATTGACGCTTTTTACCTTGAGTTTTAAAATGGGGTTCAGCGTAGAAACAACTGGAAGTTCAGAAATAAATCTAGCCCTTATTTTTTTAATAAGTCTCTCGGCGACTTTTTCCCGAAAGGAAGTCACAGATTGGGTTTGCCCTGTTGTTGTGAGCAGCTCATCATCAGCGTGACTGCTCGTGATTTCACCGCTGCGGCCGCCCGGAGCTCCGGGGGATTAACTGCCAACGTCGTGCCAAGTTACATAAAGAAATGCCTGTGGTTAAAGCTGATTTGATTGTCACAACATAAAGGAAACAGGCGATGCACAGATTAAATCATTTTAAAATCTGTAGCATGCCCTGATAAACTCGGCATATAGGTGATCCAGCACCATGGGTTTCATTAAAACGGGTTTAAATGTACACCAGTGATGCTGCTGGTTACATCAGTGGGACCAACAGGTGAACAAAGCCCACTGTTGATGGAGGTTGTGACTGTCTTTCAATGAGAGCAACCTTTTGTATTGTCTTAACCCTCCTGTTGCCCTCAAATTTCACTAACACCATTTATTCTAGGGGTCAATTAATCATCCAGATGTTTATTTGACCGTTAAACATCTGGGAAATGATCATAATCAATTTGTGACTCAAGTGAAGTCGGGTACTTTATGTATTTATTTAACAAAATGAAATATATTACTGATCTTCAGTTGCATGGAGGGATTTCTGTCTGTGTGTTTTAAAGTAAGTCTGTTATTTTAAGTGCTATTTTGTGTTATTTGTAATATCTGGAATGAAAGTAACGCCCGTTATCAAGGACAGCAGCGTGAATTTGACCTCATATGATATTTAAATTGTAAAATAGACGATAATACTAATGATTAAATCACCCAGATTATCAAATTGACCCAAAGGAACACAGATGCGACAAGTACAAATATATATAATCGTGCCAATTTATGAGTTGTCCTCATAATATTAGGGAAAGTCATAAATATAAAGCAGAAAAACAAAAAATGATGTCATTATTTAGAGATTTTAAGCATTAAATGGGGTCAAATTGACCCTTAGGATAACAGGAGGGTTAAGAAAATGTATGCAAGAGAATCAAAACAGAAATGTCTTTTTTTGCTTGTGAGAGATAAAGAACGGGACTCTGAACCTCTAAACGATTCAAACCCACTCATGTGCGACAGAAATTAATTTTTCTTCCTTATGCTGTGCCCTAATGTTACATTGCCCTCTGTGCGCAGTTGTTAAAGTGCTATTTCCTTTGCAGGTGTCAGCTGTAATTCAGTGGAAAAGAAGATTTACGTGCATCTCAATTACACCGTCCCCTGTGTGCGGCTGCTCAATGCAACACATCAGATAGGCTGCCAGTGTGAGTAAAGCAGCACATTAAATTGATGCTGTAACAACTAAAAATACTTGCTACAGTTTGCAACTAAAGAGTGTGTGTCCTTATGGCCCCTGGGTGTCTTTCATTTACTCTGATTTTATAGTGAAATGCTTACACGATCGACAAAAATCAGTGTTTTCAAATCATTTTCTGTGGTTGCTCTGGGCAGTTTAAGTTTTGAACCATACAAATCAATTCTGAGGCTTTGAGGGTCAGGACTTGAGTTTAGAAGAAGATGAAGAAACCCAAGATGCAGTTGAACCATCTGTGATTTGATATCTGATTATAGGCGTACTGTTGTCTTACTACAAAAGCCCCAGCAGCAGCAGCAATGTTATATTTGCTGCGTCAAAACATTTCTCCTTTCTGTAATGAGGCCCAGTGGACACACATCGATTTAGTTTTAAGAACGTTTTTATCTTGTACACCTGTTTTACCTCACACCACAAATGCTGTATTTCACTTCCTTTTGGATTTCAGCCCATTTGTCGGGTAACGTTGGTGTGCTCCATGTGCTCGAGTCAGAGGAAAACTTGGACTGGGTCCTGAGCTCTGGTCCCAATCCTCCTTATCTGGTTATCCTGGAGTCCCCGCTCTTTACCAGGTACAGTAAATGCGCCTGAACCTGCAGAGGGAGTACCTACAGTAGAGAGTACTCCATTGTCTCACCATGTCGGAAATCCCAAGTGTTTATAGCTTTTACAAACGACTATATGGATTAAATATTAATAGGCGTTAGTAGGTCAAAGTCTTAAGTGTTTACAATTATGCAGCATTTTTTCTATTTAGAGTAACAACTGAGGGGTAAGTTACAACCGGCGCTGGGCGATTTATCGATTTTAAATTGAGATTGGATTTATTTGTTTGGATGAAATTAAAATCCATTTTTCCTTTAACTTGCGTCTAAACCACAGTAGTTTACTGCTCTCTCTGAAAACAGCGAGGATTTACTTCCTAAAAAGGCTACTAAATGTGTCCTTTTTCCCACTACAACAGACTTATGGACCACGCAGCCCTACATGTACGATTTAATTGATATTTTGTCGTGCAAATATGCTCGGTTTTGTTTGCAAAATTTTATTCCGGGATGCTATACATTTGTTTTCCTCCCTAGACGCAGTTAGGCACTTTATTTTACAAAAAAAGCTAATTTTGCACTTAATTAATTGTTTAAGAGAATAGAGCAACCCTCTATTTATATTTTACAAACGAGGTATGGTGAAACTGAAAGTTTGGCACTTTATTCCTTGTAGGAAAATCCATGTCCTGTCATTTAAATAAAAACATTTAGAATAATTATTTTGTCTTTAGTAGTTTTTAAAAAAACAAAAAAAAAACCAATTAAAATCGAAAATCGGATCTGGTATAAAAAAAATCTGGGATTTTATTTTGAGGCCATATCGCCCCGCCCTAGTTACAGCAGCAGGACGTGCCAGTAAAACTCCCTGTCTGTCACGAAGGAAAGAAACTTGAACCACATTTCAAACACATGTCTGACTTGTATTTGTACCCATATCATTTCCACTGCCCCGTGCCGACTGTCTGCCCTTCAGATCCATCATGATGAAGTTGAAGAACGGCTCCAGCAGGGTGGCTGGCGTTGCTGTCATTGCGCCAAACACAAACCCGCTCGAGGGCTTCTCTCCACACACCGCCTGTCCCAACGAGAACACAGGTGGGTGAGGGCTGGCCTGCTGAGACATGTCCCTCAGCGCTACACTAGTTAAAGAAATGAATTGTAATTTTCTTGATGTGTACGGCACACAGCGCATGAAATGACATTGTAGTGTCACAATATAGTCAAAACATCATGAGCTAACTCATGACTCTTTAGAAATCTAACATGCGCTCTGTGTATTTCCCTCAGGTGTGTATTCAGAGAGCTACGATCCAGCCCTGGCACATTGTAACACAACAGTGTGGAACCCTCTGGGAAGCGGTTTGTCCTACGAGGAGTACGACTTTCCCATCTTCTCTATGAAAGAGGACAATGACACTCAGGTCATACGGCAGGTAATATGAGTCACTTTGTTTTCACACTTGTTTTTTATTCCACTCTGTCACAAAATGGCTGCCTGGTTGTTTCCCAGCCGCTCGGGGGTCTGGGGTTGTTCCAGTAGTGGTTTGGATTAGTCATGATGCCAATAAAGTTGTTTCAGTAGCACTTAAGATCATCATCTCTCTGAAGCAGCTGTGCAAACTTTTCACCCTTTCTGTGAAATCATGTTCAGCCCTTCAGCTGCTTCAAAAATGTGAATGCTGAAATGAAGATCTGCGGTGGTTTATCTGCCCTGACTAAGTCCATGTACCATTTTTACTGTAGGCCTAACTCAGAACCACATCGTGTTTCATTTTTATTCATGGCTTATCAGAATTATCTCAGTCACTCAGTGCCACAAATGTCACTTATTAACCAGAGATGTCACATGAAGAAGACAGGCATTAGTTTGTTTTTTGATGTTTTAAAAAGAAATCGTTCTAGTCTGTGTTTCCAGTTAAGCTGCCTTTTGTTTTAGTTTGCTTGTATGGACCGTGTCCGGGCAGTTTGTCAAAAACAGAAACTGCCAGCAAAGATTTACTATTTCTATTTTTACTATTCATTTCCAGAGGTGCTGACATCGTTTTACTCCAGTTGTAGAGCTTTTGCACACATACATTATGTGTTATGCCCATTGATAAACATTTGGAATTAGTATATGACACTAACCTCATTATCTTTATCGAGTTGTTAAACCCCCCCATCTTTCTAGAAAAAGTATTTTGGTGAACTCAGTTTGATATGATGAAGTTAAAGCTCACATTTTGTTAGAGCACACTGTATTTTGGACTATCACCAGTATGTATAAAACTGCTGGCAAGTGGAGATGTTTTCCCAATATTGATTTGTTGTATGAAGAGCAGATTCTACAGAAAACTGTGCGTGTTCAGTTGATTATTGTGGCATGGCGATCAAGAAGAATCAGTGATTCAGAATGTTATTATATGTTTTTGGTGTCAGTTTAAAGGAAAAAATAAATGTTTCTGGACGTACATTTAATCAAATGCTCATTTACCTTTTATGGTACCTCTTTCTTAAAATAATAGAAACCCCCCCACTAGCTGGAATGAATCAAAATTATTTTTGAGTGTATTTTGTAAGAAATGTAGACGACAGGCAGTTTATTCGTGTGTGTGTGTGTGTGTGGTTAGGCCAGCGCCATTAGTGTGAAGGACGAGAAAGGGGGGTGGGGGGTGTTAGGTTGTCACCGTTTTCACCCTGGATGAGTCTGCACCCCTGTAAAGCCGACATGGCGTTATGGTAAGACGAGTTGCCACAACGCACTAATCATTAGTTAGCTTCTACAGTATGTGACAAAAAAAGATCATATTACATATGAACATCTGCTTTTGATGCAGTGAGTGTGCACATGGCTCTGATGGCTTTGCTCCTCAGCGGGCTTCATGTTTTCACAGACTAGAGCTGACATTGCTGAGCTAAACACGTCCTGTGTCTTCCTGTTTCAGTTTCAGCTCACTCATATGGTGGACTTCTGTTTAAAACTCTTTGAATGGCTGCGTGGATGACTGCGTTTGTGACTTTCTTTGTTTTCTAAAACATTTGAACGACTTTGTCTCGATGCTGAACCCATGTTAGTTTATATTTTAGAGTATGAGAATCTGTGCGGTTGTTCCCCGTCTCAGATATGACGGCAGAGTAGATGAGGGGAACTGTTTGTAAACAGACGGCCACAGGTTTGATTTCCAGATGTCAAAGTGATAAATTTAGTCCCAGACATGGTAGTTAGATTATAACTGTGCCCAAACCTGCCAGTGTGCCCCTAAGCAAGAGCACCGCACTCAACTGTATATGTTCCAACTTGTTCTGAGGGTTGAAAACCGTTTGAGATCCTCCGAAAATACTGTAATGGGACTGTGGTTTCTGTGTCTGTAAGAAAACAATCCCACACACGAAGAAGACATTTCTTATGTGTGTGTTTTTCTCCATTCGCAGTGTTACATGGACCATAACCGTGCTGTGAATGGCAGCGCTCCTCAGTACCCGCTGTGTGCCATGCAGCTCTACTCCCACATGTCTGCCGTCACCGACACAGCCACCTGCATGAGGAGGAATGACATCAACTTCAGCATCAGCCCAGGTATCTACACCAAAATACATATCTTTACTCAACAGGTTCACTTACCATTCAAATAGATTTTTACACACGACTTTGTGAGGAAAAGCAAATAACGAAGTAGTCAATGATTACACTGTTTTGTTTTTTAACCAGTTCTGAGCATCCATTCTAGCATATTTAGCTTTTTTTCTGTGTCTCCCTTCAGAATGGGTTTGTGACCCATTGGGTGACTATAATGTTTGGGCCGCCACCAGGCCTCTCAACAACACAGTCAAGGGCCACAAGATGTGGGAGAGCGTGGTCATAGCAGCAGCCAGGGTGAGTTCGAGCAAACCTGCTGTGTTTTACTGCTATTCCAGTATTTTACTGAAATGTATGTGTTAGTTCTGAACACTGTTGAAATGTCTTCAGCCAGTATCTGCAGTGATCTCACTCAGCTGTGATGTCCCTGCTTTATAATGTATGACGTACATGTTACAGTCTGTGTCACAGGCAGTTGCTTCTTGTGTAAATATTTTCCTTCTTTATGTTGTTCACACATAAATCGTGTGGTGGTGAGACGGCAGAGGAGTGAGGATTTTCTTTGTTTCAAATATTTAGTTTTTAGACGGTTCTTCTGACAAAACAAGACAGGACATTTTTTATTTATTTCATTTAATTTAAATTTCCCACTATTTTCCGTCTTTCTATTACTATTAGGCTACTTGAAATGCAATTTACTGGTGGCAAACTTGCATTTTCTCATAGTTCGAGGTCACATTTTGATTTATGCTATTATTTTAAGAAAAGGAAAAAAAGGTCACTACACATTGAACTGAAGTACTTACCTAGATGTCTGCTTGATGGGTCTCCTCTCTCCTCTTCCCCCTCCTGTGCAGTTGGACAGCAGGTCTTTTTTCTTTGACGTCGCTCCAGGAGCACAAAGTGGCGTGTCTGGGTTTGTCTCTCTGCTGGCGGCCGCTCACGCGCTGAGAAATGCCACACAGGAGGCCCCGCCTAACCGCACCATCCTCTACACTTTCTTTCAAGGGGTCAGTCATCGCACGTCACATCACTGCATGCACCATTGTGCCTGACGAACATCTCAAATTCGGTGCTGTACTGTCAGCCTTACTCGTGTTTTTCTGACCTTTTAATTTGACTGTTGGGCTCCAGGAAACCTTTGACTACATTGGCAGTTCAAGGATGGTGTACGATATGGAGAACAACAACTTTGCCGTGGACCTGGACAATGTTCACTCAGTACTGGAGATAGGACAGGTGTGTAACGCAGACATCCAGTAACAGTGTGTTTTGTATGTATCAGCCTGCAGAGAGAACCAGATTTTAAGGGAATATCAAAACCATGTAGTCTAAAATTGAATAATCAGAATATATGTGAACAAAGGATTGGCAAACAACACGAGTACTCTCCTCTGCCAACTGTTGGTACCTGAAGGTTTTTCATACTTAAAAAAAAAAAGAAAATGTTATGGTGTGATATCCAACCCTACATTTAACAACTGAAATCAAAACTAATTAATATTAATTTATTAATTCGTTATTTTATTGTATTATAATTACATTTTAAGCCATCTGTAGATTATGTTGATGCCAAAAATAATTGTAGCTGTGAACGGAATCATTAAAGAACATGTGCTTGGCATTTTTTTCACTTTACTGTTAAAAGATGTACGTCATGTTAATGTTAATGTTTATGTTAATGTGATGTGCTAATGTTCTGTTAATCATAGGTGGGACTTCGTGCTGACTCCAGGCTGTGGCTTCACTCTGATCCTGTGTCGAGGAAGAACGGCAGTGTCAATGAAGAGGTTTGTATCTGTGTATGTTTACTACAGCACCACAGGACATGTACAATGATCCAACTACATGACTGTTTAACAGCAGAATTGGATTTAAAAAAGGCAACTATATGTTATTATTAGTATTATTTTTTCATTGAGTTTGTGTATAGGTGTATTGTTCCTTTAATTTAAGTTATTGCTGTTTCATTTTGGCTGTTTTTTGTTTTAAATCTTTGTTTACAACGTTTTACTTGGTTGAAATAAATGAGTAAAGAAAGAAAGACAGAACATATAAAAAAGGGCTCACAGTGTGTGTTTCATTGTTGGTGTAACATTTATTTCTGAATCGGTTTCAGGTGAGGAAGCTCATTGAAAACTTGCAGTCGGCTGCCTCGGGTTCGAGCGTCTTGTTGGACGAGCCCGGTTTCTCTCAGCCACTCCCGCCCTCATCCTTCCAGCGTTTCCTGCGAGCTCGGCCAATCCCCGGTGTTGTCATCGAGGATCACCAGTCTGCTTACACAAACAGGTGATTTACTGTCATTTCTCCTCATTACATTTAATTATGATGATGGGATCTGTGTTGCCTCAAGGAATTGACATGTTTTTGTTAATTTATGGTCCTGTTCTGTGTGCAGGTTCTATGAGAGTATGTACGACAACGCAGACAACCTGAACATATCTTACCCACCAAACCTGACACCAGAGGAGCAGCTTGACTTTGTCACTGACACTGCTAAGGTATCACTATAAATCTCTCCCGTTTGCACATGCCCGAGCGTGCGCACGTGTACGAGCACGAGCCCTACGGCGGTAGCGTATGTGCGCCTGTTCGGACATAGAAAATAGAAGGAGGGACCATGCGCGGACATTAAACAACAACAACAATGGCGGTGAAAGGTTCACGTTGGTGTGATGCGGAGGTGGAGTGTTTACTGCGGATTTGGTCGGATGAAAATATTCAAAAACAGTCGACAAGACGCACAAAAACTCTGAGGTCTATGGAAAGATTTTTAAACAAAGCCTCACACCGTGATTAATGCGTGTGACGTGTTACGGCGTGATGTCGTATGGACAGCAAGAAGCATTGGCCGAGGCCCAGGCAGTGTGAGTACAAACGGGGCTGGGGCACGGGGGGAGAGGGAGGGGGGACAAGTACCCTAAAGCCCGGGTCGCGGTGCGGGAGGACAGTGTGAGTGCGCCCTTAGTGTACTGGATGTATTGATTTACATTGTTGCTTTAAATGATTGTTTTCTGTGTTTGGCATTTGTGAGCAACAGGTAGTTGTGTCGTCACCCTTTCTCATTGTTTGTTGACTTCTCAGTCAGTTCGTATTGGATGAGTCAAAACTTGTCTGGCAATATTTAACACTTAAGTATTTAGGATGCTGATATTTACCTTGGTGTTGAGAATTTCACACAGCTGTTGTTGGAAGCAACTTATAAAGATGTTCTGCATTTCTCTTCATGCATCCTCAGGCTCTGACCGAGGTGGCCACCATAGTGGCTCGGGCTCTGTACAAACAGGCCGGAGGAGCAGAACCCCAGCTGAGCAGCATCAACGCAGACCCTCAAATAGTAAGATTTCATTTAGGAATCAGTTGAATGTTTCAAGCATCTTATCTTCACTCTTCTTATCTGTCTGTCCCTTCTCAACACCGCAGCCTTTCTCCTCCTGAAGAATATTCCTGTACTTTGTTATGTTATCTAAAGTCAAGGTCCAGTGTACAGTTCAAGTAGTGTTTTATAACAGAATTTAAGTTGTAGAGGGCTTAAAAAATTGCCTTTTCTTTACTTACCTTTGGGTGAGAATGTAGGCCTGTTATGGAGAAATAACTTTTTATACACAATATTCAATCTTTGTCCTCTATAATCTTGTATTTAGGAGGTAATGAACACGCAAACACCCTGTGTTTACTGTTTAACTCTCCCACGTCACACTCACATGACACAAATCTTGTTTAGATCTTTTAGTCTCTTCATGTTTTAATTATTTCCTTTAGTTTACATATTGCTTTATTTAACTGCAGTATCATTAACTCAGAGACAAAGAAGAGTTTTTTGTCTTGTGCCTTTCTGGATCTATTTCTAAGCATTTTTTATTGATGTGTTTTGATGTCTAACTGTTTTCCGTCCCTCAGGTGACCCGGATGCTGTACGGTTTCCTTATACGGTCAAACAACTCCTGGTTCCAGCAGCTAATCCCGTCTGACCTCATGAGCCACCTGGGTAAGTTGGGATACAAGCTAATCCTTTCTTTCTTTCTTTTCTCTAGACTCACACAACAGTGGGAGAAAAGACTAACACACTGTTCATTATAGACACTGCTTATCTCAAATATTATTTATTTTGAAGCTTATTTCTGTTGTCCTCTGTCCATCAGCTGACAGGCCCACAAACTTCTACGTCGGTGTGGTCCAGCAGTCCAGCGAGCCGACCCTTCTGGTCCAGTACCTGCTGGCTAACCTGACTGGTAGCAACGTCAACATCACCCAGGACAACTGCCAGAACCAGAGAGAGGATGAGAAGGACAAAGAGAGCAAACATGTGAGGCCTGATAGCAGCCTTCCTTTTTTATTTACTTTCGTCTGGTCATCTAATCTGAGACACATTACATCACAGGGATAACAAATTGCCAAGATATATCTCACATCTCTATTACAGGGTTCAATTACACTCACCGGCCACTTTATTAGGCACACCTGGTGCTTAATAAAGTGTCAGTGTGGTCTTCTGCTGCTGTTCCCTCTCTGCTAGAAAGTCGGTGGTGTTGTGCGTTCACAGATGCTCTCCTGCATTCCTCTGTTGTAACCAGTGGATATTTGAGTTACTGTTGCCTTTCTATCAGCTCCAACCAGTCTGGCCATTCCCTCTGACCTTTGGCATCAAAAAGGCATTTGCGCCCACAAAACTGCCGCTCACTGGATCTTTTCTCTTTTTGGGACCATTCTCTGTAAACCCTAGAGATGGTTGTGCGTGGAAATCCCAGGAGATCAGCAGTTTCTGAAATACACCACGCCACGTTCAAAGTCACTTAAATCCCCTTTCTTCCCCGTTCTGATGCTCGGTTTGAACTTCAGCAGATGGGTCTTGACCACGTCTACATGCCTAAATGCATGCGTTGCTGCCATGTGATTGGCTGATTAGAAATTTGCGTTAAGAGCAGTTGGACAGGTGCACCTAGTGAAGTGGCCGGTGAGTGTATATCAGTCATATTCTGAAAGTAAGGAATCAATTGCACACAATCGTTCGTGTAAACCAAAAGTATTTGAAATGTTCAAATCTCCAGATGTGATGATAAAGGCTTCTAGAGTCAGGACATTCTTGGTTTAAGTTACTTGAAAGTGGTTTAAAAGTGTTTGAGTTTTACTCAGGTTACTAAAGCGGTACGTAAGCTGCTGTTAGTTCATCTTATTTTATGAACCAATATGAAGGAAGGACAGAAACAATATGTACAGTGGAGATCAAATTATTGAACTACTTTAGTTATTTTATTGTTCAGAATTTGATCAAATGTCCGCTGTAGCTGTGGAAAATCAAGTATTAATAACTTGTTCTCTTATTCTTTATATCCAGTATAGTTAAGAAAAAAACAGGGAAACATTTACAGCTGCAACTAAGGATTGTTTTCATTATCAATGAATCATATTATAAACCAAATTTTCTGATTCATTGAATAAATTAAGTCTATAGAAAATGTCAGTAACAAGTTTTCAGGATTGTTTGTTTGACATAGTCCAAAATTCAAAGGTATTAAATGTACTGTGATTTAAGAGGAGCAGCGTGTCTTCACATTTGAGACACTAAAACCAGTAGATTCAAAGTATTTTAGCTTAAAAAAGGTATTTAAATGATTTATCGGTAATGAAAATGGTTGCAAACGATCTTTCTTTAGATTGACTGATCGGTTAATTCACTCGTTGTTTACTCTAGAAAGGTTATTAGCTAAACTCAAACCCTACATGAACTGTAACATCTTTGACACATGTTCCATGTTTAAAAAAGAACAAATTATTAATAGATTAATTTCCCCTCTCCATCACTCTGGGACCCCCCTTTGACTCCTCCTTCAGTTGTACTACTACATGTGGGTCCAAGGCGCGGCGCCACCCAACAGCACAGAGAGGGAGGGTTTCTGCGTGCGCTCCACGGTCCGTCTTTCTAAAGCCCTGTCCCCAGCCTTTGATCTGCGGGAGTACACCTCCAAAGACTACTCAACGTGGACAGAGTCCCGGTGGAAGGCCATCAAAGGACGCATATTCCTGGTGGCGAGTCACGATCTGGAGGTAAACGTTTCCTTTCCCTTTGCAGATTTAACACACACTTAATGTTTGGGGGGATTTCCTATAGTTTCTTCTAATGTAGGATTGGTTGTTTATTCACACGCATGTAGGAAGACTGGAAAGTGTGATGCTGGCACACATTTTTCTTTACAAGAGCAGCAAGATGTTACAACTGTGAAAAGTAGCAGCATTATTAACGCAGCATACCTCCCAGGCGCCTTTCCATACTACCTCCACTGTACTAGACCTAGCATCACTTTAAACTGTTAGTGTTTGAGGCCTGTTAGTATGCAGACTTGTTAAACGTGGAGATTCCTGTATGGCTGTTAACTGTGTGCTTAGTACAAAAAGTAACTGGGATTTAAATTTGATCTGTAATTCATAGTAACGGACCCACCGAATGCAAATTGCATATGGTAACAATGCGATACTGGCTACACGGTGGTGTAGTGGTTAGCACTGTCGCCTCACAGTGAGAAGGTTCCAGGTTCGTACCTGGAGATAAAAGTAATAATGTTTGCTCCTTTAATGTTTCATGTAAGTTTCGTGAGGACTAAATGTTCTTTTGACTCCTCCAGATGTTGACGCTGGGCGTGGGTGTCTGCGTGCTGCTAACGTCCCTGCTGCTGACGTACGCCATGAGCTCCAAGGCCGACATACTCTTCAGCTCGGGGAGGGAGCCCGCCAACGCCACCTACTGATCAAGACTGAGGCGACGCCGGCCCACGACCACTACTACTATCACAACTACTACTTCTATCCCAACCAGACATGGACAGGGTCTTTTCTTTAAAACACACCACAAGTAGGTACACAGACAGGTTAGACACAGCAGCAGAGGTTTTTTTTGTTTTGTTTTTTAACACGATGACGACTCCATGTTTATGGACTCACTCACGTGAGGCGTGACATGAGGACTGGACCGGACTGGATTGGCCTGGATGGATCTGGACTCATCAGGGTCAGAAAACACTGGTCAGGCACCAGCAGGCCCTGCCGGTGGAAAAGATGTTCATATTTCTTTTGTTTTAGGTTTTAGTTTTCCCTTTTTTTTTTTTTTTAATTAAAAAAATGTGTTGTTTACCGTGTCAGGGGATAGGCACTAAACATTGAGCATTATTTTGAGCGTGCGTATGATTGTGAATATGTAAATTTGACTTTGAGTGTTTGATTCAGTGACAAGTGTGAGTGCGTGTCAGAACTTTGAATGAGGATCGCGATGGTATGTGCAATACTTCAGCCGTCTTCTCTGTCGATGTAGTTAACTTATCAATCAGCTCTAATAAGAAGAAACCACTTTTTGAGTCCATGAACAAGTAGTTAAATTTAAGGTTTTGCAAAGTAATGAAAATATGTGGGGAAGTATTTTGATAAGTTTTAAGTCCTGGGATGTCAACAATCCTAAATATTTATATTGTTCAGTCCCAGTTCACATGTAACTACACATGTGTGTAGTTGTAGACCCACTGCAGTTTCACATATTGTGATATTTGTGTGGAGAAGAAGAATTGCCCAAGGAGACCAGCGTGGCTGACGTACACTTTATTTCATATCGATAAGCTGCCAGAAATCATCAAACCCAGGCAGAAAATCTTGTGTTTTGACACTAAAAATGTGCTGGTAAAAAGTTTTAGGTTTGTTGTAATGTAACGGCTGGAATCAATGACCAATTGTGATGCCTTGATGAAGAAATAAACAATGCTTCTTTTCCAGACTGCTGAAATGTAACTGATGTTTGTGGTCCAAAGAGCTTCCTGTGCCAAATGAAGGGCTTAGTAGCTGGGATAGCAGCACTCAAACACTATATACAGTGGCTACGGAAACTATTCAGCACCTCGGCAGTGCCCAGGAGATGAACTGGCACCTCTCCAGCCACCAGTCCACATTCCATTCATTGTCCACACAGGGACTCAAACCAGCAACCCTCCGGTTCCCAGCCCAGTCACCTATGGACATATTTAACTGTTTGCTGTTCATGTCTTCGGATCATCCTTGAGATGGTTCAGCACCATTATTGGAGTCCAGCATTCATTCATTCATCTTCAACTGCTTGTCCCTGTCGGGGCCGCGGGGGGGCTGGAGCCGATCCCATCTGACATCGGACGTGAGGTGGGGTACACCCTGGACAGGACGCCAGTCTATCACGGAACATCGAGACAGACAACCTCTCACACGGGCAATTTTAGAGTCATCAATTAACCGAACACCTGCACGTCTTTTGGGTTTTGGGAGGAAACCGGAGAACCCGGAGAAAACCCACGCAGACACGGGGAGAACATGCAAACTCCACACAGAAAGGCCCCGGGATGTGAAAACCTTCTCTTTGTGAGGCGACAGTGCTAACCACTACACCACCGTGTAGCAGTGTTTAATTAATTTGATTTGACTGGATTAGGAAGGGCACACACCTGTCTATATAAGACCTTACAGCTCACAGTGCATGTCCGAGCAAATGAGACTAACGAGGTCGGAACTGCCAAAAGAGCTCAGAGACAGAATTGGAAGAAGTTTGGGACGACCAGGACTCTTCCTAGAGCTGGCTGTCCCGCCAAACAGAGCAACTGGCTCCTCAGATTTAACAGGGTCTGAACACTTTCCGTACCCACTGTACATCTACACTTTTAGCTGACTGGCCTTTTATGAAAGCGCCTCAAGTGACGCCATATCCTCGTTTTTCAAAGCAATGAGATCATCCACATTGGGATGGAGAGGTATTACAAGGATTACTAATCGACACTTTTCCCCACAGTCATCTCTCAATCACTACGTTGTGGTGCTCTTCTAAAGGGCGTGTCAGCTGTCAGCATAAGGAATACAATAAAGACTAAATATTGGGATTTGTGTCACAATCACAGTTCATACGTTGTTGTCACTTCAGTATAGCACCTTACTCATTCAGAGAAAGCCCAATTGTCTCACTCTGGATACATGACACCAGTGGTCCTCAGCCTTTTGACCCTTTGACCCCTCAAACAGTGCGACAATGAGTCGTGAGCAGCTCATCCGAGACATGGGTTAAAGGCTTAAAGAGGTCAAATTATCCAGCGTTTCACAAAGACGCAAGGATTAGAAAAAGCCAGAAAAAATATCATTTTGTGTTGTAGAACTCCACTGTTTTTTTTTTTTTATCCCCCTTATCATTTTATGATGTTTGGATTTGTTTTGTGAGGCCTTAAAGAGGTCTCAAACCTCAGGTTGAGAACCCCAGATCTTAATCAAAACATATGTAACACCATTGATTTCTTATGATCTTTCATCTTAAATAGGTTTATTTGAGAAATAAGGCTGATTATATGAACCAATATTCAAGTCAAATACAATTTATTTATAATAAAACCAAAAATGGCCAGAAAAAGAAATCTTACAGAGTAGAGAGATGTAGCAAAAAGAGAAGAAATTAAAAGAAATACATTGTTTTTATTCTAATAAAATAACATTTTTTGTATAGCAGCCTTAAAAACAGCAGTTTACAAAATGCTTTGACATAGCAAATATAGAAATACACCCAAATACAGTATAATAAAATCAATAATAATAAAAGCCAATGAGGTAGAACATGAACATAAATGACGCATTGTTGTATAATAGTGTACACAGGACAAAGGGAATTATTATTCACTTGTCAGTTCATTAATTTAAGGTGCTTGCAAAGAAAGGAGAACAATGAGATAAAGGATAAAAAGATAAAAAGAGGAAGGCAAGTCTATAAAAATGAGTTTTAAGAAGTGATTTAAAAGAGGACCTTATGAAAACACCTATTCTGTATTGTGGAGGGAGACTTATTTTCATATTTATTTCAGTTATAAAATTGAATGAACATGTAAAAAAGTCTTCCAAGTATCTTGAGGAAGCCTTTCGACACGCTGAAAGTCGTTGTGAACAATATATTTAGATTCAAGCAGCTGAGAAAAACACATTTAATCTCCCCTCCCCTTGACTCAACATACATTGTTAAAAGCTACAAATCATTTCATAATATTAATATCTTCTTTTTCTTTTTGGTATTTATTCAATGTAAGTCTGATGATGATGATGATGAGTGAGGGCAGGGCGGAGCTTTTAATTTACTCTTGTAAATGACTATTAGTATTACATGAAAATAACTCATGACTCATGATATTTTTATATCTAAATGTCTTTAAATATTGGACACGTTTTTTACTGCGGCAAAAAGGTCACACTGCTATCACACCGTTTGATGATGATGATGATGTTTTTTTCCCATCAACTTCATAAACCAATAACTTAGTGACATTATACTCTTCACTGAGTACACACACACACATACTCACGCTCACACACACACACACACACACACACACACACTCACACAGACAAACATACATACGTAAACGCACACACACAAACTCACACACACACACACACAAACACACGCGCGCACTCACACACACTCACACACACATACGTACACGCACACAGACACACTCACGCACACATTCACACACACACACAGATACACATACTCACAGACACACAGACACACGCACACTCTCTCACACATATAGCCACACACACACACACACACACACGCGTGCACACACACCACTGTGTGCGGTAACAGATGAGTTGTGGCTGAACCGCACGGTTTCACAGGCCCTGTCCCCCGGGGGGTGAAGACAGAGGAGGGGCCAAAGTGGAGCGGGGGCGGGGCGCGCGCTGCTACGGCCGAGAGGAAAGAAAGTGGAAAGTGAGAAAATACCTGAATGGACTATCTGGAATAAGTAAGTAGTATTTGTGCGTGGAAATTGTCTTGAAATGCTGCCGCTGGTTGTGTGTGCGTGTGCGCCGCGTTAACGCAGAGGGAGAGGGGAGGACTCGGGGCGCCGGAGATCTCCGGTTTCCCCAAACAATAGTCGACAGGACGCGATGGTCGCCTTTTTTTTTTTGGTAACCGCGGAAGTTTAGGACCCTCATCGTCCCTATTGTTGTCCTCGCCGAGGCCACGTAGCTCCGTGGGGCGATCCTAAACGTGTGAGGGCGCGCGGTGTGTTTCTACATGTTAGTGGAGGAGGAAAAAGGGCTGAGGCAGAGATGCGCGTGGAGGGAGCGATCGCGTCCAGTTTGATCGTAGGCCGGAGGTTTTTTGAATTTGCTCTCCGGTGAAGGACTGCTGGGGATCTGAGTGCGTCCATTCATTGGTGCGGGCTCGTCCCGTTTTGGAAAAGGAAAGGCGGAAGAAAGGGGAGCGAGCATTGGGATCGTTTTGGCATCAGGACGCGAGCAGCGGGGCCTGGGAGTCTCCCATTGTCCTGCCGTACTTCAACACCCTCCTTTCTCATTATAGTGGCTCGCACAACTCTTTCTGTTCTCCCTAAACGCCCCCGGCTCCCCACAGTAAGTGAGCCTGCTTTGGTCGCCTTTGTGCATGTGGAATATTGTTGAATTATTGATGCAGATCGACTCTCGATCCACGTTCCCACATCGGCTCGAATGGGTCCGAATGGCTTTTGCGTCGTTGCGCCGTTCAGATTCAAACCGAAACAGTGTCATGTTGCTGCAGTAGCAACAGGCCCTGGTTCCCCTCAGCTCCAGTGAGTGCTTCATTTACCTGCAGGCTGCAGAACTTCTTTATTTCAGGGTGAACATGAGAGGAATCGACTATACACTGCTATAAATACACAGCACACTACACAAGCAGCTCTTAGTGGGGCTGTTGTTGTGATGAACAGTGCAGGGGACCTGGGCTGTAAGCCTTTTATCACAGTACAGTAAGTTTACTGTAAAGGTTTTGTTGATGCATGCATGGAAACAGCCTGTTGTGTGGCTCTGGATGATGAGTTAGTACATGTATGGTATTGTCCAGTAACACACTAACTTTATTTTCCCCTTTATCATAAAGTCAAGAAAATGTAAAGAGATCCTGAAAAGTTCCTTTTAAAGAACAATTGACTTCTAGAAATTGCTTTTGTTTGTCTTAAACCTAAAGATTTTTACCCTATTTAAAACAGATACAAGCATCAAATCCTTACATTTTACAAAGCTGGAACAAGTTTCACATTTCTATTTGATAAATAATGTTAACAGTTAATTTGTTATTAAAATGGTTGGTGATTAACTTTCTGTTGATCCACAAATCAATGAGACAAATGGTTTCGGTTCTGTCCAATCCGCATGTCTGTCACTGTCCGAGTTTCACTTTGGTTTATTGACAATTAAAAAAGATGATGCAGCCCTCAACAACAAATGTGATTGAGATGCAAGTAGGTTTTCTACGTCTGACGTAAGACACGTTTGAAAAGAGGAACTTAATGCTGTAAATCCTGGGCCTATCGTAATCAAAGTACCTTTATTTAGGAAGTAGACACCATTCTAGTCCCTCATACACCTGGATTTACATCTGTTGTATAAGATAAGATTAGATAACATATTTCTTTATTAGTCATTATTACTAGTTTAATATTGTTGAAGGTGCAAACTAGGTTCATCTATCAGATGAATCCCTTAGTTATAAAATATAGAGTTTTATGGGTCACATGTTCTGACGCTGACATCTTCCAATATCATGTTTTGTTCAACTAACGTAGAATTATTTAACTATGAAAAGCAGAGAAAAGATAATCGTCCCATCAGTGAGTATGTAGAAACTAACAAATCTGAAAAATAATAAATTGGCTATCAAAGTTAGGCGTTTGACTGACCGACTAACTGATTAATGGACAAACTGGTTCAGCTGGTGTGTAAACCTGCACGGAGTCAAAGGTAAAACATAAATGAAGACGTCCCCGTTCTCTCACTCAGTGTGTGGTCTGTTCCCTCCGTACGTCATCTAGTACAACTGGGTTCCCTGTTGTCTTTTTCAAATATCATTAATTAATGCTTAGAAAACCACACGTGACAGTGCACTCAGTCTCAGCCGCAGATATCTCAAACACAAGGAGGTGAACCTGAAACTACAGGACTAGACACAACTACAGGGCTAATGTTGTTGATAGTTTGGTTGAACTGATCCTGAAACGCGTTTGTCCCTAACTGGATTTATTATGAAATATACGCCCACGCTGTCTAATGGACCAGAGCCCAGTATCTTGAACCACATCTATCTCATCCCGGCTCATTGAGCCACTTCCTGTCTCCTCAATACTTTGTTTGGATGAGCACCGATTGTGTGCAGAGGTTCTTTGAATCACAGCGCCGAGCAGAGGGCAGGCATGTTGATTCAACTATATCCTGTTAGATTTGTACAACACACACACACACACACACACGCACACACCTGCTCCGGTCTGTTGCATGAAGGCTGACAGTAGCAGTTGTCTTGTTTTTTGCTGGTTTTACTGATGTCATCGCAGGCAGCAGTGGGTGGTGGTCATCCCTGTGTGTGTGTGTGTGTGCGTGTGTGGCCCCGGTACAGTGATGAGCCTCTTCCCCTGCTCGACCCTGGGTGTGTGCATGCTTATTTTCACAGTTGGTATATCAGGCCTCAAATGGCTGTTGAATGGAGCTGGCGAGAGATGACCCAGATTGCTTCTCCACCCTGACAGCTGCTGTCTCAGTGCCAGCAGCTCCAAAGGTTTGATGACAGCTTGATTTCTTTTTTGCCTTTGGAAAAATAGCGACTGTAAAATCCTACAATCGGCTTGTTTTAAGTGTTGTAATGTGACGCAGGTTCGCGTTTACAGCCAAATTCCTAATTGGTTTTTGACAATTTTATAAGTCAGTTTGAGCGATTTATCCAGTGGCGTGAACTTACTGAACTTTTTGGATTATTAATATCAGCAACTTTAAGTTTTCACTTTAGAGCACTTTGAACTGCCTTGTGTGAAAAGTGCTGTATGAATAAACTTTCCTAGCCTCATTTATATGACACACAAATGCACAGGAGACATTAGAAATACAGGCAGTGAAACACTAGATAACAGGATACACATCATTTTTAAAAGAAGTGAGTCATGGACACTGCGATAATTGAGTCAGAACACGACAACTGAATTTATGACAGAATCGGTAAATGGATGGTAAATGGACTTATACTTATATTGCACCTTTCTAGTCTTCTGACTACTCAAGGTGCTTTCACAGTGTTTGTCACATTCACCCATTCACACAGACATTCACACTGATGGCAGTGGACTTCTACAGACCATCTAATCTGATCTTTCACACCATATTCACACGCCTATGCGCAGCCTGGGGAGCAATTCGGGGTTCAGTGTCTTGCCCAAGGACACTTCGACATGTTGACCAGGGGAGGTGGGGATCGAACGGCCAATCTCTCGAGTGTAGGACGATCCACTCTCCCACTTAGCCACAGTCACCCACATGAGATATAGCTCTAATATTTGTGAATACTCATTTTAACAGCTAAAAATCAGTATCACTTTACTTTTTTAAATACTGGTTCCAGTGTAGTGCCCTAAGTTTACATACAGCACAACCTGACTACATGAGAGACATCATGATCTTCCATTTGTACACGCATACCTAAACACACAACTCCTACACACAGTTGCTGGTGACTTTTGTTCTCTGATTTTATGGCAGAAGGGACAAAACTCCTGCCAAAGCGTGCCAGTTTCCTGATCAGGGGTCTGTGTCTACGACCAGATAGAACCAGTGTGAAGAAAGAGTTTCAGGTCACATACCAAAACAATACTTTTTTCAGTACTTTACTTTTCTTTCTAGAAAGCCTCCCTTTTCATTAAAAAACAGGGTTTGTACAGGTGCTTGAAATCCTTGAAAATGCTCGAACTTTAAAGTTGTTCTCCATATTTTCAAAGTGCTTGAATTTTGGATGAAGTGCTTGAAATTGTATTTACATACTCATTTACACTGAGTATGAGAACGCCTCAGGATCCCCCAGTTAGAGCTGGTTAATGTGGCCCGGGAAAGGGAAGTTTGGGGTCCCCTGCTAAAGCTGCCGCCCCCGCGAGCCGACCCTGGATAAGAGGATGAAGATGAGATGAGATGAGTCTGCTATAAACAATAATAATATACACAACAAAATATGCAAAATATACTATAACAATAATAATATATACAAAAAACAAACAGTAGAGAGAGCAGAGTTCTCTGTCAGGCAGAGGTGAGAGAGTTATTATAAAAAGTGATGGATCGTGGCAGGAAAGATTTCCTGTATCTGTTGCTACGACAGCGAAGCTGAAGCAGCCTTTTGGAGAAGGTGCTCCGCTGTCTGACCAGTGTGAGTTGGAGAGGGTGGAGAGGATTATCCATGATGGAGAACAGTTTTTTCAGTGTCCTCCTCTCCACCACAGCCTCCAGAGTGTCCTGTTTGGAGCCGATCACAGAGCCAGCCTTCCTGATCATATCGTATGGTGCTGGAAAAGTGCTGGAAAAGCAAATTCCTCCTCAACCGCACGAGCGTTTGATTTTTGTCTGGACTAAAAGAAGCCAAATAAGAACTTTGCTTGATTAAAATAGACAACAGTAGCATTTAATAAGTACATATCTAATCAATGGTAGACACAATTTATTTCATTAACCGTACTGTACTTATGCATGGCCCCATTCATGTCTTATTACATAGGTGTAGAGGTGTAATAATGAGTCAGGACTATTCTACCCAGGGTTGTTTACGATGAAGTGCCCATGAGTGGGGTGAGAGCACCATGGTCTTGAGTTTTTTAATTTAATTTAATGATATGAGGGTATTTTAGTTTACACTACAGGTTTGAGCCAAAGTCTATCTTTGTGAAACCAGCCCATGGTTAGTGTTTCTCACAAAATGCTAAATACATTCAACCAAAGGAGCGCCAGGATTACATACCTGGCACCAGACCATAGTGTATGCAGAGGGATAAGAGTCACAGAAGATCTAATTGAAAAGAGAAATACACTTTGATTTCAGTTTCAGAAATCAGAATCAGAAATACTTGAATAATCCCCGGGGAAATAATTGTATTAATTATTTTTAGTTTCATGTTTATTTAATTTATACAGCACCAAAGACAGACGTATACAAGCATAAGGACATATATGTGCATAGATGTAGAAAAAAACAAGATTAAAATAGAAATCTGCAATTTGAAACCCAGGGAATTAGATCAAAACAGAAAAACAAGCCAGAGAATAAACATGTGTCTTACAGATTAAGCCCAGAAAGATTAAGTTTTTCTAAAATTCTTTGGAGTAAGTTTATTTGTGAGGAATTTGGCTTGTCAAAAATGTCTTAGGTCAGAGGGTTTTCAGTGGGAACTTTGGACTCATTATCACTCCGTTTTTCTAGTATAGCTGCTACCTGGACTTTCCAAGAGAGATTTGTTGTGCTTATAATAAAGTAGCATCAACTCAGCTTGGTGTTGAAAACAGCTATCTTTGCTATCAGTTAATGATAGACGTTAAATGGCTTTACACTCCCTTTGGCCCGAGCCAAAAAACATCTACCCGTGGCACTAGCAGGCATGAAGCCCAGCGTCATTACTGTTTAATCTCAGACCACACACCTACACAGATTACTGAAGCGGCCTGTTGTTGGCAGCCCATTTAAATGCAGCCCAGAGTGGAGTGAACAAAGGTCATTTTCTTCTTTTAGAAGTCAGACTTTGACTTTGAGGCCGGATTGTGAGAAACGAACGAGTTGTGTGTTGAGAAATGAAAGGAATCCAGAAATAATCTGAAGAATCCCTCCGCTGTTCGCTGAACAGTGGCTGTCCAGGAACAGGGACAGGAACAGGGACAGAGCAGGATGAAAAGAAACAAACCTGTGTGTTCATGGAATAAAACCAAGGGTCACTTTTTTTATACCCTGTGCGTTAATTTAACTATAATGCTGCGGACTGGAGTGGCTGAGAAGAGTCCTGGTGGTGACGCTCATTAAGTAGGCCATAGGACACTGGGATGAATAGGAAACATTATCCATTTCCACACTGGACCACACCCCTGAAGATCAAGTGCCCTGTCATATTCTCAATAACAGTCTGGCAGAGAGACACAGGATCAAACTGCAGTTGTAGTTTTTGTTGGTGGTGAAAATGGAGTTTTACCCTGGGCTGCTCAAGGATCAGGGTTAGGGATAGGCTACCACAGAAGAAAATAAATGTGGCCACCGAAAACACCACAATGTAGCTACAAGGCATTCAGTGGTTGTGTTTCATCTTGTATAATTAGGTCATTACAGGACGTTTTGGGAAATACACTCATTCGCTGTCGTAAAGACTGGAAATGGGAGATAGGGCTAGCCCAGCTCTGTCAGAAGGAACAAAGTCCCACCGGCAGCACATCTAAAACTCCTGAATTAACACGTTTGTATCACATTCGTTTCATCCTAACAAATATTGATATATAAAAACTATTTGCCGTTTTACTTGGGCGGTCATGAGTTGGACTCTGTTCCCCCAGCAGCTGATTCCAACCAGTTAATAATCACAATAATAACACATATCCCCACTTAAAGCACCGTGTGTTTTTTCTGCTGGTTCTCGCACTGGGTAAAAAAAAGATCATATGTGTTGTGGTGAGCTTTACAGGTGCTAATAAGTCTTTAATAATAAGACATTTTATTACCTTTGAACAGAGGCAGGCTAGATATTTCCCTGTTTACCTGTTTCCAGTATGTATGTTAAGCTAAACTAAACGGCTGCTAGCTCCAGTTACATAATAATAGTAATAATACATTTAGATTTTTTGGCGCCTTCCAGGGCACTTAAGGTCACCTTACATGTACAAAAAAGAAATAAACAGGCATCAGTAAGAAACAGACCAAATATACTGTAAATACAAAGCACTAAACAGCAACAGACTTATAGAAAAACAAGTAAATATCAAAAGAGAATAAATGTCTAAGTTACACAGAGCATACTTATCTGAAGAGGTGGGTTTTTAGACGGCGGAGAGAAAGTCAGTGTCACGGATGGCTTGTGGGAAAGAATTCATATTTACCGTACCGTACAGACGTGAGAGTGGGGTCCATCTTCTCATCTAACCCACAGTAAGAAGAGAGACAGATGTGAGGGTTCAAAGCCTCGAGCTCCGCAAACACTTGATCCTACATTTCCCGTAATGCAACCCAATAGCATCTTTCACAAGACCCACCATGCCTGGAGGAACCCCTCCGTTAGAAACTTGTGTCCAAGCCAAAGTTGAGGTAACACTTGATGACATCACTATGACATCATCAGAGTTATTTTCTCAGACTCGATAAAGCTCCTCCAAAGACACATAATAAGTGATACAAATGCTCTCGTAGTCTGTGTAGAAGAAACTCTGATTAATAAATAAACCTTCACGGTTGAAAATGGTGAAAAATAGTTTAAGTTGTTTCAAATGAACCAGAGTCGAGCTGCAGTAACAACCAATTACATCTGACCAACTATATCAGCCCAATATCCAGAACCTGTAAAGGGTCATTCAGGACTAAAATATGTACAGTTTCAACTATAATAAAGTAATATGTGGCAGTTTGTGATATAGATTTTAGGTTGTATCATGGTGCTGAATGATCAGGAGGCTGTGAGAGGCTCCAATTGCAAACCGGTTCCTTTGCTCTATTCAAGCTTTTGTTTCCTTTGAAAGACACCGAGGCTCCACTTCACAAGACCACCCTAACCACTCTATGCTTCTCACACCATATATGTCTCATTATGTGGACAAAGGTCAAACGTAGGTGCTGTGACGTCATGTTGACATGATAGCTTGTGCTAAAACTTGATGTCACACCTTCAGAACATGAAAACAGGAAGAACCTCTTTGTGCAGCCTATTTTTTTACACTGATGTTCAGTAATCCAGCGTTAAACCTGCAGAGATCCACACGTCTTCATGGTGCACCCAAACGTCCAGAATATAATGCAGCAAGTAATGCAAGTTTGTTTTGACTGAATACTTTCATAGTCATCATTCAACTCATCAGACTATTCACAGCCATGTCAGAAAGTTGTATTTACCGTATCATTCAGTACTCACTATATGATTGTGTTGTGACAAAATTCACACAGCAAGATATTATAAACTCGTGTTTTCTTCACAGCAAGTGATGATCATAATCTAATGGTAATAAATATCTTCTTGATTTAATAATTTGGTCTATGAAACAGTGGCTCATCGCAATTTCTTAAAGCCCAAGAGGATGTCTGGTTTTGTTTCAGTCCAAAATCCAAAGGTATTTAATTAAATTAGTCCCTGAGGATGAATGGATAACCCTTGGGAGTAAAGCCTGAAGTTGTTCTTTCAACTTTACCCATCTATAGGTTTCTGAGGATTAAACTGGGATAAGAACCCTTTATTGTGCATTATATCACATGAAATCATTAGTTATTTACATGTCTGTTAGCATGGGGACAGCAGAGGGCACAGATGACTTCTGGCGTCCATTTTGTGGAACAGCAGGAATGATGATGAGTATGTGGGGTCATTATAGACCTGGATCACCTTTCTGATTGGTGGTAGTTTAGGTTTCGGAGTTGCTATTGTTTATTTCCAACGACCTGTTAACCACCTGTGCTGGCTTGTTGCAGTGTTTAACTGCCAGGCTCCCATACTAGGAGACCTAAGTTATAGGTGCTCAGTGAGGGAACTGTAGACGGAGGTTAGGGTGCGTTTGCTGGCATGGAAGCGCCTCAGTGACCTGAGGGAGGGAGAGCTGCTGCCCTGCTGCCTTTGTCACAGATATTTATGGTCCTCAGAGGATTCATCTCTATTTTGTTGGGTGACCCTCCCTGACTTTCCACCTAACATCACCATCAGGGCAAAGGTCTTCCCTGACCTCTTGATCATTCTCTGCTTCTCAAAAATGCACTGTATCCATGGTGACCAGCCCGACCGTACCTCTACCACCGCAAGATTTTCCAATCTTACACAGGAAAGCTAACACTCTTGTGTTTTCCAGAGGATAATCACTTTACATTTCTGACACTCAAAAAATCTAAAAATAAAGTTTGCAGGCAAAATACCTCACAATATGATAAGGTGACGTAACCCTTTTGATTCAAATTACTTTTCCTGTTACGTCCGCCTCATAACCACCTTTAGTTATCACCACAGTATTTGCTGTGTTCCACCTTCAGCGTTCACTGATTTCTGTTCATGGTCCTTTTTAATTGCTCTCTAAGGCCTTTGGTTACATATGGGCCCTGCATGTCTTGGCTATGGTTGTTTTACCTAACGAGATAGACGCTCCACATGTTTGTCTGTGAAACTTTAAACATTTAATGTCACAGAGAGTACTGACAGATATGTGTCAGAGATGCAAAGCAGTGCATCAGCGGCTGTGATCTTCATTTCAGAGTGACTCATCTCGCAGTGTAACTGCTTTGAAATATGGACAGCATTACTGTAATTGCTTAATTGTTATTTTTATGAGGTGCTGGGTAAACATCGAGGCCATGTGATGAATTCAGATTGTTATTTTCACCAGAGTATCTCTGTCTGGGAGGGCAAGTTCCAGCTTCCCCTGGCCATTAGATGAAAACACTGTTTAGATTCAGTTTATTGCCGGTCTCAAATATGCGGTTTGTCTGGGAATCTGCGAGTACTCCCCCTCAGCACATTTCCTACTTTACTCCACTTAAATCTGCTTCCTCATGTGAATCTGCAGCGACTATCTGAAGGACAGATCTTGAAACATTTTCAGTCTAATGCCATGCGACTGTGCGGCATCTAAAGTAAGCGTTTGCTCGTGTTGCGTGACATTCAGAGGGCAGTTTCCTCTCTGCTGGAGAGATATCATGTGGTCGGCATGAGACAGTTTACTGCACTTTATATGGCATAAAAACACAGCAGCACTCTGTACATCAGATGCTCATTCCTCTGCCAATACTAAAGATAAAAGCTTATGATGATACACCGGGTAGAGTCTGTTACTCATTTGAGTTTTGTGGTTTGGAATAGGCATGTTGAGGTTTTGCACATGGCTGCAGGGATGCAAAATCTTCTCTAGTCTGGTACGACTTAGCGGGTTTATTGCTGCTGAATGAAGGGCACTTCCTCCTAAGAGAAAATATGGATGAAGGGCTGTAAAGCAAAGGAGTGCATGAGGAATATGATGAGGACAAACTTCCCACAGACAGATTCGTCGCCACACAGCATTTGGCTTAAAGGGAAGTGGATTTTAAACACAATAGCATTGATGGAGCAGAAAAAAACCCATTAAGTTAAACCAGGACCCCGTGAGACAGTGATGGCAGCTAACGTCCCTCTCCATTTCCCACAGAGGTCCAATCAAAGCCAGCGAGCGTCACCCGCCCTTTATCAATTAACCACCGTATGACAGTCCAACATCCGTCATGCCAACACTTTTATTTTGGAGAGTTTTCGGCAGCATGGGGAACAGAGTGGTAGAGGGCGGCGTGAGGTCAAGTTTCCATGGCAACGGTCAACCTCCGATCCCCCCGCCTCCAGCCGAACACCCTCTTTCATCGCCATAGCAGCAGAGAGGCCCTGTTTCCCAGGGGACGGGGGGAGTGCGGGAGGGAATGTGAGATGGCGAGAGGGAGGGAGAGGGCAAACAAGTTTTGTGAAAACACAGTAATCCAATATGGCCGCCATTGTGTCCGAGCTAACGGCGGCTAAAGCCGGCTTCTTGGTGAGAGGAGATACAGTCGTGTGATGATTAACCTCGGCCGAGACCCGTAAGACGAAGTGATATAAGGAACTAAAGCCTCAGTTTAGTGGGTTAATGTGTGTTAGTGTCACTCGTGGGTGAGACGTTTGATTCCCATAGGAGCAAACAACCAGGCGGGCTCTTCATTTAAAGGGTCATTTTGTTGCGTCATATTTGTACAGTTAAACTGACCGATGTTGGCATGTTTGACTGACGCCCTCCTGAAACCTGAAACTGAGCCTGATAATCTTTGAGGGGCTACTTTCTACGCTGATGTTTCTAAATTCAACAATTTTCATACCTCAACATTCTCATTTTTGTGTGATTCTCTCACAGTATTGTTCTTGACAGATGGGAAACATTTAAGAATCATTATAGTGCCTCAAAACTTTAAAAAAAAACCATTTAAACTAGAACTGTAAAATTGATTAAGATGACTAGTTTCTAAAGAGAAAAACTGTTATGAAATGGTGTGAAAATGTCACCATTGTAGTGACCAAAATGTTAAACACTCCTATAAAAACACACACTTAACACTTTCACACTCTCTTAGAAAAAGCTCTGGAGCTCCAACAATGGCTTCCACCAGGTTTTCAATGATGCAAGACAAAAACATGTTGCCAACTTTGGTTGATGCTGGACTGTTTTGACCATGAGTTTTCCAAAGAGCACAGTTTTAATGCTTAAATTGACATTTCGTGGAGAAAAGGTGCAGTGTATATTTAAACATCTACAGCAGGGCGGCCCAATCCTGCTCCTGGAGACCTACTGTCCTGCATGTTTTCTCCCTGCTAACATCATTGGAAACAGGTGTGTTGCAGCAGGCAGAAACCTAAAACATGCAGGGCAGTGGCTCTCCAGGAGCAGGATTGGACACCCCTGATCTAACCAATCAAATGAAGAAATGAACTGGGAAAAGATCCCTAAGGAGGAACTTCCCACAGATGTAAATGTAAATGACATGACTTGACAATCTCTAGTTAAAGGCCGTAGTTTTCTTGTAAACAGACAAAATGTATGTTTACCTTTTTAAGTTTTACTCACCAAATGAGTATCCTAATAAAACATTTGCAAAGTATTGTTTAGCATATGTTTTCTTTACCTGGCTTTATTGGCACATATCTTAAAACCGTATCGAAAAAAGTCAATCTATTATATTACTTATTCAACTTTTTTGAAATGTGCTGTTTGAGTGCCAGATATAAAGTCAGTGTTTCCTGAACGACGTATCTTGTAGATTATACCAAGCCTTGAGTGAATTATATAACAAGGAAGTTCCGAATAGGCCGTGGGGACTTCAAGTGTATCCGTCTAGATGGTCTGCTGTGATAACTGTTAGAAACAGGAGACAGGAAGTGCACAGGGAATGGCTTGGAAAATGAGCCCTCCTCTCCAAATGAGCCTGTTTCATGCGTTATAATCCAGAGCACATGAAATGTGGAGCTAAATGTGACGTGAAGTTTGAACCGTCCCTCTCTCTTTACCCGTCTCTTTCAGATCACAGCCATCTCAGCTCTCCCCTGCTGCCGCTCTCCTCCGCCGTCCTCCCCCGCCTGTCTTCTCCTCCTGTCTGTTGCCTCCCCCGCTCTCCCGCCTCCCTTCTCCTGCTCCCTCCCCATCGGCCTCCAAGATAGATTCCCTCAGGAGTAAGGTTGACCTGCTCAAGCTGCCCCTGGCTCTAACCACCAAGTCCATCTCCGAGCGCAAGAGCCAGCTGGGAAGAGTCGGCGAGCAGCGCGGCACGGGAGGAGGAGGAGGAGGAGGTGGGGCTCATAAAGCCCGCTCACTGTCGACCCGAGACATGGACAACGAGTCGCAGTACTCGGGCTACTCGTACAAGTCCTCCCACTCCCGAAGCTCCCGCAAGCACAGGTAGGAATAACACGGCAGTTTAACGTCATATTTCTCCTCCTGCCAATTTACCAACAACCACTTAATGTGTTCAAATTCTTTCAGTACGTCATGTTTGTTTCCAAGAGTTTCAGTAGGCACAGGTCTAGCTCTTTACCATCCAGCAGGTATCATTTTCCCGACTCTAACTTCTTCACTTGGTATTATGGAGTCCCCAGTGTTGGCACCTTTTAGACTTGGTTTAGGATAGAAGTCCACATTAGCTCCATCCACAATATAAGTGGAGCCACAATGAAAAATGAAACGTTTTACAGCAGTTATGAAAACATTATAATTTCCAACCTATTATTTTATTAAGGTGATCAAGAATTGGAATGCTTCACCAAATCATGTGCATATTTCCCCCTATTTTTTTATTCAAATGAATGCGTAAATTAAACAATTTCCTGTACAATGAGAAATATGTACATCCCCAAATTTGGTCATTTTGATTTTTTGCAAATGCAATGCTGCAAAGCATTATTGGAGTGAAATAAAGCAAGTACCGCCACACATGCAGTAATCCTAAGTGTTGTGGTGCGTTTGTCTCCCAGGGACCGGAGGGACCGTCACCGCTCTAAGAGCCGAGACAGCAGCAGCCGTGCAGACAAATCAGTCACCATCCAGACCCCCGGAGAACCTCTGCTGGATGCAGAGTCGACCCGCGGAGATGAAAGGGTCAGTTACGCTGTTTTCTGCACACACGTGTTTATTTTTAAAAACTCGTTCCCATGAAGAATAGCTACAACGTAGAACTTTATGTGAAGTATAATTTAATATAAACAAAAGACAAAGATCCCTAGTATGTGCATGGTTACACTGAGTAACACCCCTCACTCATAGAATATTTTCACTTTTCTGGAACTATGACAGTTTAGGGACTAGTATCTTGTATTTCTTCTGGATTTCTTGTCAGGAAAGAAGGATTTAAATGTCTGAAATGATGCTTTTCTTTTTGCTCAGGCTCTCTCTCCTAAGCACACCTTTTATATAAATATCTTCTAGATCTAGATTCTCGCTAGTTGCTTGATTAATTGTTTAATTATTATTTTATGAAAGAGCTAGTCAGATCTGGTTAGTCATTAAATTCAGTTATCTGTTAAAGAGACCAAACATAAACCTGCAGAAAAACTCAGGTGATCTTGTTTTCCTTCATTCTCATTTCCTACTTTTTATAAATTAAAACACACATGAATATTTATATCTTTATCTCTGTCTCACAGGACGATAACTGGGGCGAGACCACCACGGTCGTCACCGGCACCTCAGAACACAGTATCTCTAACGAGGACCTGACCCGCGTCACCAAAGATTTGGAGGAGTCGACTCCTCTGGAGTGCAAGCGCTTCATTGGCCCAGCTCTGGGAGGCTGCCTGAGCTTCTTCGCCCTGGTCACACCTTTAGCCTTCCTTATCCTCCCGCAGGTCCTGTGGCGTGACGCTCTTGAGCCCTGCGGCACGCCATGCGAAGGCCTTTACGTCTCCCTGGCCTTCAAGCTCCTGGTCCTGCTCATCTCCTCCTGGGCGCTGTTCCTCAGGCCTCCTCGCGCCACACTCCCGCGCTTCTTCGTCTTCCGCTGCTTGCTGATGGTGCTGGTGTTCCTGTTCGTAGCGTCCTACTGGTTGTTCTACGGTGTGCGGGTGCTGGAGCCCAGGGAGAGAGACTACAGGGGGATCGTGGAGTACGCTGCCTCGTTGGTGGATGCCCTGCTCTTCATTCAGTACCTGGCTCTGGTGCTGCTGGAGGTCCGACACCTGCAGCCGGCCTTTTGCCTCAAGGTTGTCCGGAGCACGGACGGAGCCAGCAAGTTCTACAACGTGGGCCACTTCAGGTTAGTGAGACAATGGCAAACATAATGATGAAGGTGCTACAGAGTTCTTGATACTTTTGTCACTGAAAAAATGTTCGATATCCATTTTGGACCCAAAAAAACAGGCTCTACTCTTACTTTGACAGCAAAATGTTTGGATAAAATACCACAAAAGCCCATGTTTTTCTGAATTTAAAGCAATTCTTACCTTTCCTGCATGTGTCAGTTAGAGCACTCAGCGCGTCCCTCATAAATACCACCCTCTTCCCCCTGCTCGACCTCTGAAGATCCCTGTTGCCCTGTTGCCCCGTGCATCGAGAGAGAAATGCTGCATTCGATTGCCATGGGAAGTTTGAATTTTCGGACCTCCAAATTGGCAAAGTGCCCTGGAATGCCTGTCAGAGTGCAACATCCTACTAGAGGTTCCACTCTGACAGCTATTCCAGTGCACTTTGCCTAGTTGGAGGTCCGAAACTTCAGACTTCCCATGACACATGAACGCAGCATGAGCAGAACCAGTGAAACGGAGCAACGGATGACAGGCAGGAAGCTTAAAGATTAAAATGATTGGTCAGACTTTTCTCAGAAGTATATGAGAATTGAATAATTTGAAGTTTTAACACCTGGTGGATTTCTCTTGGCCGTACGCTTATTAGGATTATTAGATGACAAAAGAAACGGGTCAAAATGCCAGAAAGGTAAGAATTGCTTTAATTTAAATGTAATTAATGCATCTCTCATTTAAAAGATTTTTTTGTAGAAACAGTAACAAGATATTATCAGACGTCCACTTGCTAGCTTTTCTGAACTTTTCTGAACTACTGCTTATGTTGTACCTTAGGGCCTTCAGCTTCAATGAGCTGCTGGGGCCCCTTTAACTCTCTGCTCCCCCTGTCATCCGTGCAGTGTAAATTGTTTTCTATACTGTAATACACTTTGGCCAAACTCTGTGGCAATTTGAATAAACTGTCAGAATATGCTGAATATAAGCAAAGAGGGTCTTTACCCTAAATTGTGTCCCTCTTCAAGGCAGAATAATAAAATAAGACCCACAAAGAGAAAACCAAAGAGCATGGTTTGGCTCAGTGCCAATGGAAAAACACCATTTCAGGCCTTCATCATGTCAGTTGATTCTTTGCATTAGTTGTGCATATTCTCAAACATATTTTAAATTCAATTTGCAAAAGCCAGTTGACACATAGTTAACATTAAGCCTGGAGCTTCCAGGGCCCATTGCTGCTATTGACTTCAGTTGACTTCTTTTTACAACATCTGAACAGAAGCTATAGTATTATAGTGGGGCGGTTGTCTGTTGTTGTCTGTGTGTGTATACGGTTTATATCCTGTCCATTAGCAGTCAGCAGCTGATGTGAGACCTGTACTTACTGTGGCACTGATGATTGACACGCTGTGTTTTAGTATCCAGCGGGCAGCTGTGTGGGTGTTGGACCGTTATTACAGCGACTTCTCCGTCTACAACCCTGCTCTGCTAAACCTGCCCAAGTCCATCCTGTCCAAGAAGATGACCGGCTTCAAGGTTTACTCCCTGGACGGTAAATACAGCCTCACCAGGGCTCTGACGCCTGTTTTCTAGTCCCTAACTCCGGCTTTTGTCCCCGTTATCATTTGTTGGTATGAACCAGATAACACATTCAGTGACGTACGCTGAGTTTAAACCTTCAGGCAGCTGACGGTCATTACTACTTGACCTTACTGTGAGAGTTCAAACCCCAGTGCTATTTTACTCTTGAACATCAGCTAAATACCTGAAATGCAATCTTCTCATCCCCTCCTCTGCATGTGTTGTCTTGTAGAAAGCACCACCAATAACTCCACAGGCCAGTCCCGGGCCATGATCGCAGCCGCTGCCCGGAGGAGAGACAACTCCCACAATGAGTTTTACTACGAGGAGGCAGAGATGGACCGCAGGGTCCGTAAACGCAAAGCCAGGTCAGATGGATAATCCTTGTTTACCAATACCTGTTGTGATCGGACAGCGGGGACTCATTGTGATGTGTGATCGGTCCAAGCAGCAAACAAGAAACACTTCCATGTAGTGTTTGTCTGGATGGAGCTGATATTGTCATCCAGTATTAGCTTTGCACTAATTGACTGATATAGGCTTATTTATTAGCTGAAAATTCAGTTATTAATTCATCTTCAACCGCTTGTCCCTGTCGGGGTCACGGGGGCCTGGAGCCGATCCCAGCTGACATCGGGCGTGAGGCGGGGTCCACCCTGGACAGGACGCCAGTCTATCACAGGACACATAGAGACAAACAGAGACAGACAACCATTCACACCTACGGGTGATTTTAGAGTCATCAATTAAAATTGCAGCACAAAAATTCAAGAGATACATTTGCAGTCGTTGGAAACAGTGTCACCTGTAATTTGTTCACCTGAGAACACTGCCATGTTTTTTCTTTGACTTGTTCATCGTTCAATAACATTAAAAAATGTTTTGAATCATATTGGCAGATGTGCCCTCATCCGTTAAAACTCAATATTGAACATCGGTACTGCCTGAGCATGTTGATAAGGGCGGGAACAGCAGGTCAACGGATCTGTCTTGAGTCTATCACATGTGGCACTGGATCTCACATATCTTCAGTGTACTAGCTGTTTGTGAATTAATAATGACACTGCAATTTAACAGCTCGTCACTTTGCTGAGAATCTCCTGGTTACATTTAAGGGCTGCCTGTAACTCTTGGTAGTGTCTCTGTGAAGCACATTTATACTTCCCATTTTTAAAGCAACTCAATTTTACCGAAATAGAATCCTATTGATAAAACTATCCACATAACCGAGTCCACAATGGCGTCTTTTCTCGACTCTCTAGGTTGGTCGTGGCGGTGGAGGAGGCCTTCACACACATCAAGCGTCTCCACGAAGACGAAGTGGCCTCGTCGCCCAAACACCCGAGGGAGGTGATGGATCCCCGGGAGGCGGCTCAAGCCATCTTCGCCCCGATGGCCCGAGCCATGCAAAAATACCTGAGAACCACCCGGCAACAGGCCTTCCACAGCATGGAGAGCATCCTCACACACCTGCAGTTCTGCATCACACACAACATGACGCCCAAGGTAAAAGACCGCCATCACTGTGGCTTAGGAAACCTTAACTTAAGCAAGTTAACGTTTACATTCTGCAGTTTGAGAAGTTTACATCCAATAGTCATACACACAAATTTCACATGCTGGGATTTTCTTTAGGCTTTCTGTAATATTCTTTCAGGTTCAATGTCAAAGTAACGTAGACAAAAAGTACAATTAAATAAAAAGAAATTCAGTATTTCTCAACTGAAACCTTACTGTCAGGACTTCAAAGTGGCATCGTAACCACCGCGCGGTTAAATTAATAAAGGAAATATGGACGATTAAATATGAATACTTAATCACTTGCCTAACATCTTTATTACAGCAATGTGCATACACATTTAGGTTGCTAGTACTAATTATGTACACATGGTATTGCGTACCACAATTGCTAAGTACTAAATTAATTTACATTGCGGTCCAAATGATCAAGCATTAAGAAAGTGATTTCATATACCATTAAACCGTATATTTATTTTAACTGTTTAATAATTCATCTAATCATTGCTAAAACAATCACATACGAGATGTCTTCCTAAAACCACCCTTAATGGCACCTTGAATCAACACAAGACCCGTCTAACATGACTACGACCAATCCACGACTTAATGAGACAGACACTGAAGCATCAGCAGCCAGAAGAGAGCACGCAGTGAGCTGTTTCAGAGCCAACTGCAGGGAGCTCCAGGCTGCAGCACCACACATAAAAGCTCTTTCTGCCGGTTCAGTGAAGCATTTAGGGACTGTCAGTAAAAAGGAGTCCCGGAAACAAAGAGCAGAGCTGTCGTTGGATAAAATTTACATAGCTAGAAGATTTCACGACGATATAATTGAACACATTAGCAGTTAAAACATGTTCTCTGTGCCTCCATGATAGTTATAGTTGATTAGTTGAGTGAGATTATATATATCTATATATATCTATATAGATAAAGATATAGATATACATACATACATATGAAAGCTTACATTATTTATTTTGTGAGAAATATGCAAGAAAGTGTAGTATCTATTTGATATGAACATATAAGTAATGCATTTTATTTGTAGAAAATTGTTAAAATATATAGAATAATAAATAGTTATAATAATTATGACTAAGGGAGCTTAATTAAAATGAGTTAGGGAGAAGGGGGTGGGATTAGATAAGTGACAACTTTTTCCCACTCCTTTTTGAACATGTTAGTCTAAATGTTTGTCATTCATGTATCTAATTATGCTTTATATGTTGTGTAACATCATTATTTTTCTGTGTGACAATTTCTGTTTACTTTCACATGTTTGAAATAAAAAATTGCAATCCATCATTTAAAGAACCTCCTCCTTTCTCCCTGTCAGGCGTTCCTGGAGCGTTACCTCTCCCCCGGCCCCACCATGCAGTATCAGCAGCAGAACGGCAGGGGGCGCCAGTGGACTCTAGTGAGCGAGGAGCCGGTGACCTCGGCCCTGCGTCAGGGTCTGGTCTTCTCCCTGCGACGCCTGGACTTCTCCCTTGTTGTCACGGTGACCCCGCTCCCCTTCTTGAGGCTCGGCGAGGAGTTCATCGACCCAAAGAGCCACAAGTTCGTCATGAGGCTGCAGTCGGAGACCTCTGTGTGAAGGCCGCCCCCCCCTCAAGAGTCTCCTTTTTTCCCCACGCGGCCCCTCTCTCCGTGCTCGCTCCCGGTGGATCATTGATGTGGCAGGACATGTGGAGGCCACGGGGTCCACTCCCATCCAATCATTTCCTGTATGTGACACAGAAACCGTTCAAGGAGCAGAGAGTGAATCCCCCTCGTGTGTCATGATCATCACTGATGCCCTGATATCAAACTGTGATCAGCTCAACGATTGTTCAAACCTGGAATTATACAGATGCCTTGACTCTCTCCCTGTGTCGTAGAGTCTTTCTTTACAGCACGCTGTAAAAAAAAAAAACAACTTTTTCTAAGGGGGACTTTTTTCTCTTTTTGCCTTTTCTGTTGCCGTAACCACTGGACTACTTTACTGTGCTGACTCAACACACGAACACCAGGGGAGGAGGATTACATCACATTTGTCACTTCCTCTTCCTCATGTCTTAAAAACAGACCAACTGGAGCTCAGCTCTGACTGCGACGCTGGTGTACCACTGCCTTTTGGTTTTTCCTGTCAGTGTACGGTTTACGATGACAAGGACTGTTTTTATATTCAAGGGTGTGATTTTTTTTTTTTACTTACAGAATGTAGCATTATGTGCTTTGAATTAACACGTGGCTTTTTTATTGCAGACCGAAGGCCAAAATGCCTTTTCATCTGACTGTAAAGAAACATGGGTGTACATTCCTAAGCTACTCCAGACTCTGTTTATTCATGATTGTCTTAATATGCAGGTTTTCTTTTACTCTACACTGGTATTTTTAATATTGGCCTCACAGTTTTAAGGAAGAAGACTATACAAAGACCCCATTTATGCCTGTTATTATCATGCAGTTTGTATGTTTATGTCTCTGTAAGGACGTTAAAGCACAAGCCTGGTGTTATAGGGTGTTATATATTGTTTAGTTCTTAACATATCCCGTGAAAACCCCAGAATCCAACAATGTGTTTCAATACTTTCTGACTTCCCCATACTGTCTGGAAGTCTGAAGTCCATTCTTTTAAAAAAACATATATTTAAAAAGCATGTACTGCACATATACATATACTTTATAAAAAGGCCAAATCTTTCCCCCTATATGATGCATTTACTGGACACTATTTTAGGCCACTGACCAATACACACTAGGGAGTATTTACATCTTTTACATCAGGCTTTGGATGTACAGACAATACTAGTTTCATTGTTTTTTTTGGTCTTTTCATGGGATTTACTGAGAATAAGAAAACTAAAAATGATCTCCAGACTTCTCTTTTAATGCCAGGTGTAAATGCATGCAGGACCAACTGCAGTCAGAGGTACAAATCTAAAACTACTGCGTCAGCTAGAAAATATCTGGAGCTGGTCTGGATTACATTGTGATTGGATGTCAAATGTGTGTGCGCATGCGATCTGGAAGATTTACCCGTCGGGTTGAAAAGTCACATTAACACCACCACTTCCTGCCGTCTCCAGCGGCCCAGCAAAAGATGAAGTGATACCTCCCTCTGTGAAGGAAAAAACCCAAGTTCTCAACCCAAGGTCCAACTTATTTGTTGTTTCCTAAGCTTCCAACAAGACCTCAGGGCCTTCCTCGGTGGATGGAGTCGCTCAGTCGTCATCGTTATGGTTTAGTTGTCATCATGTTACCTAAATATGGAGTTTCGGAGGAGAAGGGCATCAGAGACTGGAGTTAACAATCTCCACCTCAAATATGACCATAGAAAGCTCTCATGGTAACATTTATCTCCATGACACTTGAGCAACTCTCTGGTTTTGGTTTGACAGCTATATCGGACCTTTTAAGGAAAGAGCGGTAAAGTCGTGGAGATTTTATCAAGACGGGCCTTCAGCGTCTGATATTTTGGAAAAATTAGAAGAAGAAAAAGACTCCCATGTACAAACTAGAAGGGCACTAGTGCACACATAGTTTGTGTATCCCCCCCCTGTAATTCGGATCTGCTCTAAAAGTGACTGGCTACTCCCTCTCCCCAGACAAACGATGAAACCAACTGAAAACATAAGCTCCTTTGCGGAGGTAACAATCGATAGATTCATTATCAGTGAAATATTAAACTGATTCTAAGAACATATTAAGGTCTCCACAATCTAAAAAGCAAAACAACCTGGAAACCGCTCTGTGTGGTTAGATGTTGTTGAAAGCTTTGGAAACTTATTTCCCCCCTTTCACCTTGAACACACCATGCCCTGTCCCTCTGCCTGCTCCGTTTACATATTTATATCCAATCATAATGCAGAACTGAGACATGGAGGACACTTTAATAATAATACACAGGCCTGGGATCAGATGTCCTTCTACAGATCACATGTTAATACCAGGTGTAAATAGGGTCCTGGTCTATTCCAGGCTTTTCGAACAATGTACATATAAAGAATTCAGTCCTGAACACGCAGCTGAAGTTAAACTACAGTCTGGCGTCTGTGGTTATTATTTGTGTTAATGCCTTTCAACGGAAATCCCAAACCAGACGTGTGATTGTAACTCCTCTCTGCAGCTCCTCTGCAGCAGTAGCACATCACCGCCTCGCCTTGTGCCACGGGCTGAAACAAGCACAGTGAACACGCTGCCTCCATCTGACAGCCTTACTCTCCAGATGTGGAGGACCAGCGAAGGGGGCACCTGCCCCCCCCCCCCCCCCCCCCCCCCACTTACTGTAACACCGAAACTCGCCTGATGTTGAGCCGACCTGTTGCATTGATACAGACTGACTTTTGTTTGCTTTCCTTTTCCAGTGAAAATATGGTTTGTAAAGCCCTTTACATGTCTACAAATATCCAAATACCAGGTCCAGTGTGTGAGACATGATCAAAATGCATGCTAGAGTTGTTTTGGGCTCCAGAACTTTTTTATAATAACGCGTTTTCTATCATTTTGAAGGTGCCTAAGTTATAATGATGCAATTTTCCCAATGTTTTTACTTCTGAAAAACATGTGGCTTGTAAAAAAAATTGTAGATTTGTCTTGAATTTTCCTCCTTTTGGTAACTGTAGCTTGTATAGTGTGTTAGGCCTTTTTTCCATTATTAAACCATTTATTCCTATACGTCTTCTTTTTGTCGCTTATTTGGTCGCGTGGGAAGTCGATGGCAGTAAAGCCATCTTTTCAAATGATCTCAAAACAGGAAGAACGTGCTGGTTTTGTCGATAACCACAAGTCTCTGAACGAAATGACCATCTGTATCTGGATCTTTGTGGTTTAGAGACATAGATCCAAACACATTCGGCTTTCTGCTTAGATGTATTTGTTAATAATGATGTTCAAAGCGTGGTGCTGCTGGATTTGAGCAATGTTAGCCAAAAAGAAGTGGTGTGTTTTTCACAAGAGCTTCTATAAAGGAACTTCTGTGAAGAGATGGTGGCAGTGTTGTGGGCGTGTGGTTTCACCGAGCTTTAAAAAAAAACGGACAGAGAGCCCCGGACTTCCTGTTCGCTGCTGCTCAAAGAGCTCCCTTCAGAGGGTTTTTCAAGAGATCAATCTGACAGCCGACAAGGGAGCGACAAAACAGAGCCTTCATCTTGTCTGCAGCCTAGCCGGTAAGATGGTGCAGGCTTTGCTCATTGCCATCTTTCTGGTGATCTATCCCACCTGCACTGGTGAGGATGAGTACAGCTCACGGGAATATATTCCACACACCTGTAGCTCTCAGAGTATTCTCAGTTAACGGCAGGTGGGTGGTCTGCTGGAGGAGATGAGTGATGAGGGTGGTGTGTTTTCTGTGTACAGAGGCCATCGGAGACATGAGCGTATGTTACATCCTGGATGGGATTCTCATCCTTTACGGACTCATTCTCACCGTTTTATACTGCAGATTGAGGGTAAGAAAAACAGGAACCGCACACACACACACACACACACACACACACACACACACACACACACACACACACACACACACACACACACACACACACACACACATCATGATGAGTTAGGAAATGCACAACTGTTCCTTATGATTGCATGAACGTTCTTCACAGTTATTATGCTGACAAAAATCTGATTATTTACCAGTTTTGTTCAGAAATCCTGGATGTTTTGATTAGAAAAAGCCACAAAATTGTTCCACCTGCTTATAAAAATATTGATTAATTGCTTGTAAATGATCCTGACTCCCTTAGTATTATTCTTTATCAATATGTTTTTACATTGATGTTCATTGTGGCAATGCTTCACAACTTTTTTCAATCATCTGCTCATTTTAGAAACACATTCTTCTCCCCGTCTTGAATATTTCAGCACTTTTACCGGTTAGATCTGACACATCGGAGGCTGGTTTACACCTCCTGATGAATATGTGAATCTCTGTCATTCTGATTTTTCTTTTTTAACAGATGGGTCCAGCGAACAAAACCCCTGAGGTAAAATGAAAGAAAGTTTTTAAATGATTGTGAATAAGTCAGGTGTGACTTTGTGAAACCCGGTGTAGTTTTTATTGTAATGCCGTCTGCTGGTTTTTAGTATTTCGCCCTCAAAGGCACTAGTTCTGCTTTAAACCCAACCTCCCTCTATCATTTCCTGTAAGCTTGAGCTGACCACCAACCTACATTATTTATACTCTGTGAACACTGTCACAGTTTCCACCAGTTGTTTCTTCACAGTAAACAAAATGTGTCCGTGCCACATCCTGCAAATGGTAATATGACAGCAATATTACACTTTAACCAATAAAATAATCTACAGCCCAAATGTCTTTAGAGACACAGACTGGAAGGAGGAACTGGCTATTTCACACAAACACCCAGCGCTCTGTTGTGTTTATGAAGAAACGTTTGTTACTGACGCACACTGTATGATTCCTTTGAACTGTGTTTGTCCCACAGAAGCAGCCGGCTGAGGGCGGCATCTATGCGGTGAGACCTCTCATTCTTTTGATTAAAAAGACTTTTAAAAAGGCACATGAAGGAAAAGGGACAGCTTAAGGCACAGCAGATGGTAAAGGACTTCTTTTTTTTGTTATTCACCTACCTGGCTGTCAGAAAAGAAAAGAATCACACTCAGACTCAGTGCAGGAAATGCTCGCACCATTGTTTTTGCAGAGATGTATTTATGTACTTCTTACTAGTGTCATGGCTGTGTCCTGCAGGGTCTGACCTCCCCCAGCACAGATATCTATGAGACCGTCAGAACGGATAAAAAGCCCATCGTGTGATGGAAGAGGCTTTGGTGCGGCAGAGGGGAGCACAGAAACACAGTGTTGAATCTCTTCAGGCTTTATACTGTATATTAAGTTGTGCGTGTTAAAAGTATATTCACATGACTTCTCTCCCTTGTCTTTTTGTAAAATAGGCTACTTTGTAATTCTTAACTTTGCTCGTATGAAGTGTTAAACCGTACTTAATTTAACAGTTTACTAATAACGGCTCTGTCAGTGTGTTTTCACCGCTGCTTTTAGTGTGACTCAGAAAACAGAAGTTTCTTTTTAGCTTTTGTTGCTGTTCATGTTGGTTGTGTTTCCCTTTTTTGGGGCGAATTAAGGAGAATTCTTACCTCACACAAAGTGTTTCCCCCCCTTAGAAAAGTTCTTTTTTATTAACACTTATTCTGATTATTATTTTACTCCTAATGGTTGGATAAAAGCCCAAAGTGCGCCAAAACCCCCCCAGATATTCAGTTTACAGTGATATAACACAGAGACAGGGGCTGGAACATTTTCTGCCGATCAAATAATCGATTAATCCACTAAACTCCCGATTTGACTGGTTTGATTCATGCAGTTGTTTTAAAGGGTTTGAAGCATTAATAAATAAAACTTGGACATGAGTAAATACTGGATGTGCTGAAGCTGATTCAAGGTAATTTGATTAATTTTGCATGGAAGGTTTTGAAGCTGGTTCTCCCACAGTGTTTAAAACACATCGCATTACTGCAAATAATCATTCAGCAGCTTTCAAATACAAAATCACCTCAGCAACTGTCCTTAATCGTGTCAGACGTCTGTGATATGATGTTTGTTTATGGCAGAAAACAATATAACTCTAACATTACATGTTCATTTTGATCATTGTTGTCAAATCATCCCATTTTTTAGGAAATAACCCCAAAGATTTAACATTAAAATGAAACAGAATTACAGGAGTATTCAGGAAATGTGTTATAAATGCAGATGTCCTTTATAACAGAAGGATTGAACAGCACTAGAGGGCAATCACATACTTTCACTGTAAACGCCTGATTCGTTCTGCCTGTGTGACAACCAGAGACTCGCCTCGCTTATTTACATAGAAACATAACTGGAAATGTATTCAAAACAGATTCATAACAGCCTGAGCACTCTGTCTGTGAACTGTTTTTCCTCAGGCTCTTCACAGCGACACATGAAACTCACTCACTGATCCGGCCGCCTGTTGCAACATACCCACCTTAGCTTGTGTAACAAAGACACCCAGTTTTAGGGTAACAACTGTATTGGAATAAGGGTGAAATTTGTATTTAATCAGCATATACACACACGTCTACTGGGATATCATTCATATTATTATCATCATCCATTCCAATAAAACATGCCACTGTGAGAGATATGGATTTCTTTCTTGCAGCGAGACAATAAATGTATGAATCAACCTTTGTTGCCTCGTGTGTGTTTTGTGTCTGCTGCTGTTTCTAAGCTACAGTGTAAAACAGTGTAAAATGCAATTGATTCATTTGAAGCAGGGCTGTTTCACTTCAAGATGCCGTAGAGCTGTTTTGGGGTCGAAAAAGACACGTGACATGTATTTATATATTCCATATGAATGAAGCTGTCTGATTTCATTTACTTATTTATAAGGACAACGCACAATAATGAACATTTCTGTCGTGTAAATGTGCTGGTTATTGTTCAACCGCAGTTCTTTGGTGAGATGTTTTGAAACCAGTGAGGTGATGGTTAAAATAAAAACAAGACACCATGAGAAGAGAAGAAGAATTCAATTTTTTCACTCTGTTATTATTCAGGTTACACACACACAGGCCCGAAATACACACATGCACAAACAGGACCTATCTCATCTCATCTCATCTCATCTTCAGACTCTTATCCCCAAACTTCCCTTTCCCGGGCCACATTAACCAGCTCTAACTGGGGGATCCTGAGGCGTTCCCAGGCCAGTGTGGAGATCTAATCTCTCCACCTAGTCCTGGGTCTTCCCCGAGGCCTCCTCCCAGCTGGACGTGCCTGGAACACCTCCCTAGGGAGTTCCTTACTAGATGCCCGAACCACCTCAACTGGCCTATAGGACCTATATACATGCAATTAATGGAGAGATGTTAGAGCGAGGGGGCTGCCAGTGGATCGCCGCCCCGAGCAGCTGGGGGTCCGGTGCCTTGCTCAACAGCACCTCGGCAGTGCCCAGGAGATGAAATGGCACCTCTCCAGCCACCAGTCCAGTAACACAATAGGCATCCTCCACCACACATAGCAACATGAAGCAGCAGAGCACAAGTACAGTAACACGTCGACCACGCCACAATTCAGTGCATGTATCCATGCAAGCAAGAAACCCAGCCATGGATGGATGATGTTTGACCCAAGCAACCATGCAAAGCAGCAGTAAGCAATGAGACTTAAAGGAATGAATCTGTAACAGGCTGCTGCAGCTGCAGGTTATCAGCCCAGTCAACAGATTAAGAGCTGAAACAACAGGAGCGCCTTCCTGTCAGAGATAATCTCTCAGGTTGTTTTGGAAAAACTGGATCTTTTGGAATTTCGCACGAAATCCTGCTGCGTTCAAGTCCTCCTCGGAAATTAAAGCTTCTGTAGGCTTCTGTTGTTTGAAGAAACGTTGAAGGAATTTCATTTGTTTAGATTTCTTACAACTATAAGAAACAATAACAATAACAACGCTTACAACTGGCCAACAGATACATTTTGATTTATTTTTTTTAATGATCAAAATGTCCGCCATGTTGAAAGTCAGAGCTAACACGAATATTAAACATCTCATACTGGTAATTACAACATTTCTGGGGCATTGATTATTAGATGATATTATTATTATTATTATTATTATTATTATTATTATAATTATAATTATTATTTATGTCTTCTTCTTATCATTATTTTTATTATTAATTTATTATGATTATTATTACTATTATTGTTATTATTCATATTTTTCTTCTTCTTATTATTATTATTTTTATTATTTATGTCTTCTTCTTATCATTATTATTATTAATAATAATTTATTATGATTATTATTACTATTATTGTTATTATTATTTTTCTTCTTCTTCTTATTATTATTATTATCATTATCATCATCATTATTATTATTATTATTATTATTATTATTATTATTATTATTATTATTGTTATATACTTTTAACTGTTAACCAGTCTTTCTGCTGAAGCATCAGTGGGAGTTTGGTGTCTCAAAGTACATTTGTAAATTTGTTCTACATCATTAATTTAATTTCTCTTCTCTTTGAGCCGATTATCACTCCTTTATTTCATTGTTCATTTCTGTGAAAAGTGCCGTACAGCTGAACTGAGTTGGTGCGCAGCCGTCATTGATAAAATAAATAAATACAGTTAAATCACATGCGCCTGTTTTTTATTTCCAGTCACGATGCACGGGAGAGGACTTTCTCAACACCACGCGAACGCAGCGTCGACTGGGCGCGTCCAGATGAGGCAGTGGGCGGGGCCACGCGCAGACAGGTGTAGGGACTCGAACCTGTGCGTGACAACCCCACAGGCTTCTGTTTGGTCAGCACGCGCTTTATTTTCCCTTTCTGTCTCGGCTCAAACACCCTGTACTCTCTCATGTATGTTTGCTCTTTCTCTGCTGACTGAGGAGGACTTTGCACCCGAATTCCAAACAATGCTTTCTACTAAACACTATCCAATGAGTGGGCAGTAAGTTGGGACTTTTATGTTTAAAGCATCATGTCTGTGATCTGAAGAGGGGACTCCTGTACCTGCGGGGGGCTTCCTGTCTGAACGTGAGGCGCATATCGACAATGAAAAGAGTCTAAGAGCTCAGAAAGGAAGGGCATTCAGACCAGCTTTGGATTTGGGACTGGAGATGGAGATGGAGTGGACGGGACAGGGGCCGAAGTTTCTCGCGGTGCTTTTACTTGCTGGTGAGTTTTATGTTGCATGAATCAACATGACATTATGTAACATCCACTGTCTGGGCTGTCATTCTCTCTCTCCTGCTATTTCTAAGCTGTGATGGTCCAGAAATGACTTTGCTTTGCAGATGTGTCAGAAAAAGGTATGAATCCTTTGCACTGTTTCATAAAGTGACTCCAAAAATGAGTTGCAATTTGCTTTTTGTTGATACTAAATGTAGGGTTTAACAACAAGCTAAGCCTATTGTATTTTCCATTTCCTACAGAGGCACTCATATTCCTATTTCTATAATAGTCTTGAAAACATGGAGGCAACTGCTTCACAGGAAAATGAAAAGGGGGAAGATGCAAAGAAGTACATTGTAACTTACATTTCCTTGCTATAATTCTAACACTTTAATGTCCCTGTGAGCAAATGGAGCGGGGCTTTTTATAACAATAGAAATGTGGGCTAGAAGATGTATTAACAGTGTGGCTGTGCTCATATACTGTCTGAATCTGTCAAAAGTATGTGGACACCTAACATTGGATGCTGTTTCTCTCTAATTTTTCATGTTGGGGTGTTTTTTCCCTTCTTTTTGACTTTCGTTTCTGTAGTAAAATGAGACTTTATTGGGAATAATGTACCAATATGTAAATACCATAAGTATGTGGACACCCATGTCTAGGCCTCCGGCAGCATATGATGGTATTTTTAGACCGCAGTGTGCTTCCAACCTTGCGGCAACAGTTCAGGGAAGGCCCTCTCTTCTTTCCACAACCTGTGGACTAAAACAGGTACATCAGGAAAAAAGGTTTTCCCAGTTTGCTGTGGAAGAACCTTGACTGGCCTGCACGGAGCCCTGACCCCTGACCCCATCCAACACCTCTGTGAACTGGGAAAGTCGACCGTGAGCCAGGCCTTATCGCCCAACACTCACTCCTGTGGCTGAACGGGAGCATGTCACAGAAGAGTGGGGGCTGTTCTAGCTGCAGATTCACACCCATGGCTTTGGCGTCCCTCGTGGGTGCAATGTAAAAGTAAAACTGTTGCTGCTCGCTCACGGAGGATTTGTTGAGTCTCTGTAAATCATGAATAAGTCACAGCGTGCGGTCTAGACCTACTCTAGGTAACTTTTGTTATGATTGGCACGATGAATAAAATTGACTTGAATGGAATTAATGGGTGTCCACATACTTCTGGCCCTGCGCTGTCTCTGTTTGTCCCTGCAGGTGCGGAGAGAGAAGCAGCATGACAGAATGTGGCTCAGTCACATTCTTACTTTTGGTAGAAGTGAATCAGAACTTATTGCCCAACCTGCTTCCTCCTGCTTTTATTTTAAAGAGACTAACTCTGTTCTGTTCACGACTGCTTTTGTGTCCCACTTCAGTTGAGTTTGAACCTAAGCCGTGCTGCTCGGATTAAAAGAGCAAATGTTTTTCTTTAATCCTGCACCCACGAGTGTGATACAGTTACTGTCGTTCAGAGTGAACAGGAAAAGCTTGTATCGCAGCCCTGTGACTCAGGTGAACCCGTGTTTGTCTGAGTGGAGTGTGTGTTTAACTCTTTCTCACTCTGTTGACTCTCACTTCTGTCTTTATTTCTCTTTGCCTTCCTCTAATGTCAGTCTTACCCTATAGTGTCTACCTCTGTCTCTTCCCTTTCTTTCTCTTTATTGGCATGAATGATCCGAGTGTTCTTCTTCTGTTGCTCTTTCGCTCTCCACGCCACAATTAGGTCGCCCACACTGTAGCCCTTTGTTGGCCCAGTTTAAACGCTCTGTGTGAAGGGACCTGTTTCCCCTCCTCTCTGCGTCAACGTTTTGTCAGTGTGTCCGACCGCGTGGGATTATAACTGTGGGAGTCTCATATCGGCCGGAGTGTAAATCATTAATTGAGCTCATGAATCAGTAACCACAGCAAAACAAGTGTGTTAACCCCAGAAATCAAAGGGCAAATGTTTGGTTTTCCCTGTTTGAGTTGTAGATGCATTGCTCTCTCACACCCTAATCCCTCGTGTGTGTGTGTGTGTGTGTGTCTCTCCCACGCTTAGTTGTAGACTTTTAACCAGGTGTGATAAAAGTACAGTCAGCCTAGTTTTAGTCTTAGTCACATTAGTCGACACTGATGACAGCTTTGATAATACAACACGTCACTGATATAAGACTACATAGTCGTTGTGCTAAAGCTGCTAAACGCTGCTATTTTGGGTTATTATTGAATAATTCAAATGAATAACTTCCAGAATCTGTCCATAAGAGAAAGTTGAATTCCTGCAAACTGTTTGCTGCTTTTTCAGCTTCAAAATCCCCATTATGAAACAAGATTGTTATGCAAAATCCTTGAGCTGCAACAACCAATCAAAAAGGAGAGCCAGATCTCAGATACCTGGGGCAATGACCACATCTATACTCGATAAACACATCCTTAAAATGAGACAAATGGCACACTGCGATGTCAAGAGCCTTAGAATACAAATGAAAATGGAAAAGATCTTATACGATATTTAAATGTCTAAAATCAGAATCAGAATCTGAATCAGAAAACCTTTAATGTCCCGCAGAAGGGGAAATTATTTTGTCACAGCAGCAACAGAATATGACAAAATAAGATCAAAAATAGCAAAAATAGATAAAAAAAAATAGCAAAAAATAAGCGATAAATTTAAATTAAAAAAGGGAAGAAATAGAAATAGACATATGTACATATTCACATGATGTAGTGCAGTTGTTCTTGTCAAAATGTTGCACTTTTCATCATTTGACCATTTTTATGTAGTCGCATGATTCATGCACTATTTGGCGATGCTGGTATCTTCATGGTTGAGTGCAATTATTGTAAGCCGCTTTGCATAAGAGTGTCAGCTAAAATGAAAACAAATGATTTTTATCAATAGAAATTCAAATAGGGGTTAGGTAATCAGGAAATAACCAGACCAAGTCCGATTTTTTTTCATTTCTTAAAAAAACAACTAATCGCACATAAACTTTCATCAGTAGACTTCTGAAACATGAAAACCACGACTAACAGAATCGCACTAAAACTCACCACTGTATCACAGTAGCTCTCTCTGAATGCATCTGTCCACAAACAAGGAAGAACGTCAGCTTCTGAAGAAAGAATTAAGACACATAAAAGACTATTGTTCATGTTGTTTGCCCTGTCGCATGGCAGCATGAAGATCCTGTGTTCAAACCGTCCTCCACCTTCGTATTATTCTGTCTCTTCATTCCAGCAGACGAGCAGATTAAATGTACTGGTGACTGCCCGTAGGTGTTGATGTGTTTATCCGTCTTTGTACAAACCTGTCTGGTCTGGGATATACCTCAGCTCTCACCCAATGCATTATGGGACAACTTCAAGGCCTTTTGCGATGTTTAACAGAATATGGTGCAGAGAAAATGGATGGATGGACTGTTTTCAAGCAAATAAATTTATAAAATGTGTAAAGGAGGAAAGCTGATGATGATGATGATGTTCATAAAAAAAACCCTGCATCATACTGCATCAATGTGGAAAAAAATAATTAGGGCTGCAATTTTTTTTTTATGTAGCTTAATCGATTAATCTTTCCATCAGGGGTTCCCAAACGTTTTCAGTTCGACGCCCAAAAAAGAAATCTGGCGTCCTCTCCACATGCTTCTTACAATCCTTTAACTGTCTTTGATGAAACTTTATTTCTCTCCCACAGCGGTGTGTGTGCAGGGTGCCTTTGTGGAGCCTCCTCAGGCCGTCACCGCCCTGCGCTCCTTCTCAGAGAGCGAGACCAGGCTCCCCTGTCACTACCAGGTGGAGGAGGGGCAGAAGGTAGTGCAGGTCACCTGGTACAAGGAGCTCCCAGATGGCAGCAAGGACCAGATCATCACTGCCCACTTCATGGACGGCCACACAGGTAGACTGCAGCGAGCTTTGGGGGTTAACACTGGAGAGAGTTATCCCCAGACTGTTTGGCATGAGGTCTAGTGCGAGAACAGTTACAGGACGTGTCCTTATCAGGCTTTTGTTTCGTTATTGTACCTTAGACACTAGATACAACATCAACATCATGACCTGTGAATAATACAACGTCCACTCATGGATGGATGACTGAACGGGCCTACTGAGCACAGGCTCACAGGCTCACAAAACAATTATAAACAGATGCTAAATGACCAAAAACATAAACAAAGCAACTATAAATAAACCAAGAAGAATACAAAGTGAAACAAAATGACCATAAATACACACACCTACACACACAACAACTAAAAAAAAGATCCAAAACCACCTGAAAGAGATCTAAAATGACTAGAATTTGAAGCAGAAAAAATCACAGACATTCATGACAACTACAAAGAGGACCACATAGAAATGTAAATCACAAACGAACACAAGGAGATGCAAAATGACTTTGAGAACCTTTGCGTGTGGGTGTCTTGTTCCTACATAGAGAGCATGGGGAGCCTCTTCCATGTCTGTGCCCAGGGGCCCGTTGTCCCAGAGTCCGTCCACGTTTCTATGACTGAACCTGAAAAGACTATTGGTTTTTTGATTGAGGAGGAATTCAGAAATAAATCCGCTTTTATAAAGTTCTTGTTTGATTGCATTTGTTTCACTGAGTATCAATTATTATCATACAAATTGAATCCATTGTCATGTTCTGTTGTTAGAGGTTAGATCATTTGGCCCATAATCTCCTTATTAGACAACAAATCCCTTGTTGTTTCTCTTTATAAAGAGCCGATACTGCAGGCAGTGACTCGACTTGCCTTGCCTTCAGGGCTTGACTTGACTTAGCGTAACCTGTGACTTGACTTGACTTGCCCAGGAAAAGATGACTCGGGACTTGCATGAGACTTGGTCCAAATGTCTTGCGGTGCGTCACGCGCCTGCTGAGTAGTATGACTGTCATTGACAGGGCACTGAGAAATGCAATGACTGATAATAGTCAAAAAAACAAACGTCATTCTAGTTCATTACAACTAGGTGTAACGTTTTTCTATACAAATTATAATTGTGCCATAGCTCTGTAAGGGAACATTCTACAAACAGTGTGATTTGAATGAGATCATGCAGGAGACGGTTTAGTTTTACATCTGTGTTATTTGTCTGTAGGGTGAGTTTGTGACGTGTTGGTTTATTTTGCTAATGCCTAATCATTTATTTATATTTCTTTGAGTTAATGCTTTAACTAAGTGTAGTGTTTTGTCAGTTTGAGCTACGTTTAAAGCATGGTCAACATATTATCTGGCCTAAGCTGAAGTCTTTGTTTTGTACATCAGAGTTTGGCCGTTACTCCGGACGGGTGAGGTTCGAGAGCGGGAGCCCCACGGTGAACTCGGCCCTGCTCATCCCCAGCACAGAGGAGTCGGATGAGGGAAGCTACACCTGCCACATCTCCACCTTCCCTAACGGAAACTTTGAGAGGCATATGACACTCACCGTCTGGAGTAAGAGCCATCCTTGTCCTCTCTCGCTTTCCTTCTTCTCTCCCACACCTTCCTAATCCTATCAGAGCTGCTGGAATGATGTTTAAACCGTAATCATAGCAGAAAAAGTTATTTCAGCGAGGCCACAAACATGACAGTACATCTAAAGTTTCAGTGGGTGAAAAGCAAAAAAAGTGAATGTATTTTGTAAGTTTATTTTACATTATTCCTTGTAACGGCTTAACACCAAGTAGAAAATAGAAAATAAATGTGTTTCGGCTTACTACAACAATAGATGATTTTCTTTGGTGATACAGCATTAGCTTAGCTACCAGAACATTGGGACGCTAGTTTTGTTTAAATAATAAAATATGAACAGGTTTGGGATATGTTTCCAAGTCAAATCAGGTAAACTTTATTCACATCACCCAAACGCCTTTACACCATCTGTCAATTCTTACTCTCTCTTTCTTTATTAGGATCTCCATTAGCACCAGCATAAGCGTTGGCTATTCTTCGTGGGGTTCACACACATACAGTCACACATTTACACAACAAACAAAACAGCTCACCTCATTGATTAACAATCAAGCACGGAAGAGAAACAAGCTAGCAAGCTAACAAACAACAGAAACTGACTGACCCTTTGTTCAGGACACTGAAACTTAGTTGCAGATCGCTAACGTTAGCTCCATGGGCGGGCAGCTTGGGCTCCATGTCCGTCCATCCACTCGGGGGCTTTGCAAGTCGCACCTGCCATACCACGAGTCAGCGATCCCCCCAAGAGGCTCCGCTGCCCCGATGCCTCCTGTGTGAAGCCGGCTCAAACATGTAGGCCCATGGATGAGTCTCTCTGATGTGTTTAGTCATCTTGGTGGGCTGTTTGCGTGCTTTCTTTTTCATATCGGGTCTGCTCGTCACCCTCCGGTAGAAGCTAGAATGCAGTTTCTGAAGAGTGTAAACCTACCGCAAGTATGCGCGGGAGCACGAGCACTAGCACGAGAGGGTGGGGTGAGGCCGGATACAAAATTTGTCAATGAGGGAGAAATGGCAGATGGGCTTCCAGCTCCAACCCTGAGGCTTTCTATGTGGGAAATCCATGTTTAACAAAATGTTAATCATAGCAGAGTAGTTTTTACATACTTTGAAATGTGTCTGGGGTTTAATAAACATACATCATTTTGTGAATGACCTTAAATTATATATTTATCCATCTAGCGCTTTCACACATTTAGATCCATAAAGACCAAGAAAGACATTTGATATCTTTCACCAGTTTTCATAGTTTACACACACACAATTCAATGATGGTTCCTAAACATTGCGCAGATATAACATTTTCAAACCAATCTTTAATATTCTCTTGAACCACAGTATATGCACCTTCAATCAATTCCTCCATTTTTTGTTTTATTTAGAAAAACCCAACAGAAAGAACCCAACATTGCAATATGGAGAAACATAATGACAATACTAGGTCAATTAAGTGCAAACGTACGTAATAAAAAATATGGATCAGACACGACACCAAGCAACAATCCCACCATTTGGTCTTCATTCTGTAGAAAATGTCTCAAACTTTTCTTCAGTTACATTCAAAGTGACGGCGGCCTTTTTAAGGTGGATCACTAAGAAAACTTAATTCCAGATTCAAAGTCAGGTGCACTTTAATTGGTTTGGTTTAAACATCTAAATTAAAAACCAGATGAAACACATTATTGTTCAGTTTCTGCAGAGCTGTCATTGTCACTTGGATATCAGAATCAGGTTTATTGCCAAGTAATCTGCATTACAAGGAATTTGCCTTGATTTGACGGAACAGACATAAACATAAAAATAAACCAAAGCATATTGAACTTTTAACCATAAACATAGAAAGTATATACAGATATGTATTTACACAAGTAGAGCAGGAGCTAGTGTGCAGTTAATATTCTCCTTTGTCACTTACTGAGATAATCCATTGTGTCAGGATTTCAGTGGACCAATAATAGCAGCAGGGGATTCTCTTTAAATGGATCGAGTAAAACCTGCAGCGCTGCTATCTGATCCAAATCACTTTCTCATATTGCTGCTGGTAATGGACAGTGACAGCTCAGTCACAAACTTGTCCCAACACGCCACGCATCAGACAAACCTACAGGAATACACACACTAGTGACTGACAACCTCCAGCACTGAATTCCCTCGACTCCTTAAACCATGGGTGTCAACCTGATCCAGTAAAGGGCCGCTGTGGCTGCAGGTTTTCATTCCAACCAATCAAAAACACACCTGGTCCAACAAATCAACTGTGTGAAGGCAGTTCAGGTGATTGAATGAGTCGAGTCAGGTGTGTTTTTGCTTGGTTGGAATGAAAACCTGCAGCCACAGCGGCCCTTTACTGGATCAGTTTGACACCCCTGCTTAAACCATAAACGTTCAACCATAAAATGTTAAATCCATGAGCTTCATATCCATATGTGCAGAACCCACTTTATTAGAATTATGGTTAAGATTAGGACTTTTTCTTTTGGTCAGTTCATTGATGGATTTATTTAGATTTGTCTTTGTCATCGTTTATTAAAAGGTTAAATTGTTCCTTCATTGTGCGGGATATTTTGCCACCAATCACCGAGGGCGGTTCTGTGATGTCATGTCTTTTGTAGTTTCTGTTTATAAAGTTTGAATCCATAATAGATATTTCTGCTAATGCTAAGTACCTGTTTGGTCCTCTGCATTAATAATCCAAACACCAAACAGTGTTAACAACAGCCAGGGCTGTCATGAGCCAGGTGTGAATCACAACCGTGTCAAACCAGTTGGTGACACAGAGTAACAAAACAGAAATGTATTTATATGAAAATATTATGCGTGACGTCTGCCCAAGTGGTTTTGAAAGACTGTCTTCTTGCACTGAAGCAGTTATGATGGACATGCTGATGTTTTGGTTCATTTCCTGCATCGGGATTATGCAGTCGTGGACATTTCTCTGCATGGTTGATGGTCATGTCTGAAGCTGTCAGTCTCACTGTTGCTCTCCACCATCCGTCCTGGATTCCTCAGTAAGATCCTGGCGGTTCCTTGTTTTCTTGATTGTGGTCTTCTCCTTGTTCCAGGGCGTATTTATGCTCCTTTTTTTCATAACAATATTCTTATCTGAAACTTGTCCCTGACGCACAATGAGAGTGACGTCCTGTAACTTGACGGTAGGTAAAGTAAGGTAAAGACAAATTAGCTTTGAGCTGGCTTGAAGTATTAATTAAATCTAAACGCAGTAATTGTAAGGGATGTGAATTAAACAAGTGGTTTATCACATCATTGACAATACAAAATCTGAAAACAGTACCCAGTACATATAACACAGTATAATTATACACAGATAGAAAAAGGGTTTTTATGGTTTAAATAACAAAGTACACAATTAAAAGTTAACAAGCAAATTGGTTTACCTGTAAAGTGTACAAATGGTTGACCTTGTGTTGTTATTGCCTCCGTTTTTGTAATTATTTTATCCAAACAAATGGATCATTTAATGGATTTTCTTTTTACAATTCAAGAAAATGAACAACATATTTTATAGCATATAAAATACTCTGCTTGGAATAATAATTTGTGTCTAAAATGGTGAAATGACCTTCTTGAAAGTTTTTTAAACTTACATCTGTACACCTTCACCCTGAAATATCCTGTAAATATTCCTATGTTAACCTGCTTGACACAAGATCTTCACTGGAGTCTGTTCTCAGTGTATGTGCACCGGAGGTTTCATATGGCCCACAACTGGATGCCAAACAAATCACCCATTTCAAATGTTAGCACTCGACTCAATGGGCGTTATCAGTGGTTATCAGGCTCATAGATATGGGCTAGAAGGAGTCTGTTGTTCCTGTTGCTATTAGGCTGTTCAGGACCACTGGCCGCCACTTTGGGAGTTCCATTGTTTGTGGCATTGGTTAGGAACATTAACCCAGGAATGTTACATGGGAAAGTTAACTTACGTAGCCTATGTACATTTTAAAAAGTCAACGTTGACTCTTGGTTTCATGCAGGACACGACACCAGTTTCCCAGTGAAGGTCTTGTGTTTATTTGACCCATTTACCACCACAACCTTCCCCTTCACATGGACTTCTATGCTCTTTATCCCTTTAATACTACGTCATCTGACAGTGCTGTGATTGGACAGTTGTTCTGATATAACATTGACGCTAATAGGTGATCCAGCTCACCAATAGATGAGAACGGTCTACCGAGCTAACTAGGTAGAGTAGGGCCATACTGCCTCATATCTCTGGTAGTGTTAACAACCATTCAATCAGCTGATAGCATTCGAAGCGGGTGAACTAACTGTGATGTCACAAAATCCTCATCCTACACGTGTTAAACTCATATTTAAGCTGAATGAAACTTCCTTCTCTTCTGCAGATAGGTGTGAAAACAGCTTTCAAGTGTCAAAATCTGCACAGTGAAACTCACACTGTTCCTCCTCCTCCTCCTCTCTTTTCCCCAGTTTTACCCATCTCCTCCCTGGAGCCTGAGCTCCTGGTGGAGGGCCAGTCGTTCGGTGTGGTCGCCTCCTGTCGAGCCGTTGGGCGCCCGCCTCCTCGTCTCTCCTGGGACACCGACCTGCCGGGCCGGTCCCAGAACCGCACCAAAGAGGGCGGGTCTGTATCCAGCTACTACTCCCTGCACCCCTTGCGCGGCATGAACGGGAAAAAGCTGGACTGTCTGGTGTGGCATCCCGGTCTGGAGCAGCCACGCAGGATCTCAAACCGCTTGGTGGTTCATTGTGAGTACAGCTGGTACTGATGCTGGGATTAAGGGCCAAAACAGATTGGATTATTTATTCTAATTTTATATTTTCTCCAAGGTAGAGCTTGTCTAAACTCAGAAATAATCTTAATGGTTGTGTCAGAGGAACCAACTAGCCATCCTTTGTCTAAGTGTATCTAAATCTATGCTTCATACCAACTGTAGGCGCTATGCTGATGTCATAGTGTACTGTTTTGTAGCTGGTTTAAAATAAATCAATATACTTGAACATTTTGTACTAACAGGAAATATGCAGTACACCCACAATCAACTGACACTGGAATCTCCATGTCAATCAAACTTGAAGATTAACTACTTCCTTGAGCTGACTCACCACGTTTCAATGTTTTTTTTTGCAGCTGTGACCGACTCAAAAACTGCAGAAAATCAAAATACTCAAAATCTGCTGGGCATTTCTGTAAGATGTAGTAACATGGACTCTCCTTTGACTCTCAAAGCAGGAAAGATAGATAGTGAGTGTACAGATAAGGACAGTAATGATCATTTAGTTCAATTTAGGTGTGTCAGTAAGGAAGTCATACCAGAGAGTGGAACAGGAACACCTCAATGAAATCATTTTATTAATGAATGATAACATGAATTATTATTATTGGCTGTGCTTCTCCTGCATGCCAACATCTCTGCAGTGTAAATATTCCACTCAAGACATGGAAAAATAAAAATGAAAGTAATATAACCTCAAGCTTTTTTTGAATTTAAATGGTCATTAATTCAGCAGTGTTCCCAGTCGTGCACATCTCAGCACTGTGAGAACTCCTACTTTTGTCCCATCTCCTGTGCAAACACACTGCATGGTTTAAATCTGCTCAGGATTATCATGGAGTATGGAATAAGGACACTGCAAGCTGCATGCTGCTCACCCCTCTCCGCTGGGCAATGGGATCATGTTCGTTATCTTCTCCTGCCAATGGCTAATATCACCAGTGACATTTTCTCCTTCTGTCCCGGAGGAGATATTTGCACAGCTTAACCTTCCTGCTGGGGAAATAAATGGGTGGCAGTAGACTAAACATTAGACAATATTGGCAGGTTGCTGGGAAAGTGTATGAGTAATGCTTCGCCCTCCAGAGAAGGAACCTAGACTTCAGTTCGTTCTGTGCTCAACAACTGCTCTTTGTCCTGTGTGATTTTACACTGTCCAGAGGAGCGGACTGGAGTCAGAGTCAAATCCTTTTGCTTAACTGAATCAAATGACCTGGAAGATTAAAAGTGGTAGCCACAATAAATCTGGTCGGATTCTCTAAATGCAAAGGCAAGGTGCTTCCTTTCTTATCTCCTTTAACACGGGATACACTGGAGATAACACCATCCCACAATCCCTTTTAAAGCGACACAGTATTCGACCGTTCACAAAAATGATATACCTATCTTGCACACATTCATTTTCATTTCACTTTTGTGACTAGCCTAATCCTTTTTTTATTTCAACTCCAATTCCTTGGGCTGACTTGATATTCTCCCCAAACTCAATATTAAAAATGACTTTATAAAATAATTGTGCAGCAGTCAGCTTTTAATTATCCTGAAACCTAATGTACAGTACTTGAATCAGTCTGACAGGGGATCATATTGTCTGAGCAGAAGAAGATCAGTCTGGTGGTGCAGACCAGCAGACAGACATCACACAATACCCCAGATACAGATGTAGAAGACTCGTGTCATTTTAATTGTGACACTGAAATGACATACTGTACCAGAACACACTGGTTATTTTTTAGTAAATTTATGAAACTGACTGCTAGTGTTAAAACTGAATAAAATTTGGTGCATAACAACTCAAAACACAAAGTGTACTACTTTGACTTGACTCTGGTCCTCATAATCAAGTCTTGAGACCTATTAGTGTCGTGCAAAGCAATGACTTTCTCCTGCTTCTGTAGACATTTTGCAGACTGAGAGCATCAAATAGTGCTGGAACAACAGTAGTGATTCTGAGGCAACTTTGGATAAATATAGACAAAAGTCAGTCTCATCTGGTGTGTTCACATTTCTGTAAAAGCCCCTCTCTGCTGATAAAACTCCTAACATACAAGCTCTTATCTTTGCTCTACCGTGCAGCATATGGGTGAAAATTTTATGTCACTGCATGCTTATGTCTGTGTTTCTGTGTCAGACCCCCCGGATGCCACCATCTCCGCTGGTACAGGGGAATGGTTTGTGGGTTTGGAGAAAGCTGAGCTGGTCTGCAGCAGCGGAGGATACCCCAAACCTCAGAACATCACCTGGACATGGTACTGTCACCAGCCTGTTGCTGCTTATACATACACACGCATTAACTCTGTCTAGCTGCCAACGAGAATCCGACAATTACATGTTAATTCACCCCACTGTAATGCTATCACTGCTAAATTGCTTTTTACATGGCGCTGGAATGTGTCTGAATACATACATACTGTCAGCCACAGCTAACACGCATACACACGGACTACACGCCTGTGAACAACAAAGAAGTGTGCTTGAATCTAAAGGAGGGCGCCTTTCTCTCCTCGCTCAGTTCACAGCCGGATAAAAGCTTTGGTGTCGTGTTGCGCAATTTGAAGTTAGAAAAAGAGCGAGGGAGATATTTTCACACGAGGGAGTACGCTACACAAGGAAGAGCTGGAGACACATGCTAAGCACTTAATCATAGTGCCATGCTTTAAATATCACTCTAATGCCTGGTAAAACACAGGGTCTGTACTTAAATTAAAGGCACTGTACCAGCCATTACAGCTACGACTGAACACACAATGCTCAAATGTTGTGTGCTGAGGGAAAAATATTTCAGCCATGAGGCAATATGAAATATTAAGATTATTCTGGATTAAAGCTTTTCAACCCTGCAGACCTTTCGGCGCGTTCATCAGTACAAATTCATGCCTTGTTCAAACCCAGAGAAACTAGTTTACAAATTAGATGAGACGATTAATACCACTCTCATGCTTTGAAGTAGTGAATTTGAAGCTACAGCCTGCATAGCTCAGGAAAAAGGGGGAAACAGGGGGAAACAGGGGGAAACAGCTAGCCTGGCGCTGCCCAAAAGCAACAAAGTGCGCCTTTCTGCATCTTGTTGCATTGATATTGTGTTAATTCGCCCACAAAGATTCAATCAGCAACGTTTGTTAGTCAACAATAAACTACTTTTTGGGCGCTAAAGGTGCATTGCTCAACTCATCTGTATCATTTTCAACCATCTCCTCTGTGTCAGATACAATCTCCACCTGTGACTCTATTCTAAAGGGCTGGTTAGAGAAGCTAGGTGGGGTTTTGAGAAAAGAAATCTGAGCTGGCTCCAGTTTGAGGGGGTAAAGCAGCAGTTAAATAGCTGCAGCAGCACAGTGAAACCAAGGCAACATGACCCCTCTCAGTGGACCTGATCAGAAACTGGCTCTCCATTATGTGGCTTGTGATGTCTTCAGCTGCACAGTGTGGGACTTGCTGGACTTGCTTAAATCCCCCAAACCTAGTATTTATTTGGTCTATTCAGATCAATGGGCGTCAGTTGTAAGCCCAGCAGGTTTTGGTTCAGGTGCAAGTGAATTGGTGGTTACACTCTGTGGTGAACCTGATCCTGTGTAGTGTTTATTTAAGCTGAAACACTTCTGTGATGCAAGCCAGTTGCTGCACTTCATGCTGCTATCTTAGATCAGATGTCAAGAGATAATTGTGTGTTTCCTCCTCTGACACTTCAACAGAAGTAGTTTGAACTGGAATGGAGGCTTGCACTCTGCTCACTTTAGTCACCAAAGTGAGTCACTGTCATTGTTTGGAGCAGTGAGTCACAGGTTTCTGTATGGTTTATTGATGGGTTCATATCTGTGACACATCACTGTCAAGTAATGGTGACATTTCCCTCTGATTATCCGCAGGAAAGGAGGAGCTTTGCCAGATGGGACGTCTGTGGTTGGAGGAAAACTTGTTTTTGGGCGGGCGCTCCGCTTGAATGACAGCGGGGTCTATGAGTGTGTGGTCAAGAACGATGTGGGAGTAGGAAAATCAGATTATATGCTGACAGTAGGTAAGTGCTTTTCAGTTTTGGATTAAAATGAGAAAGCGCCCTGCTACTGTATGCTTAGTTGGTATTGTAGAAGGAGGAAACGAGAGGAAGGATACTTGCAACCATGAGACAAAATACTGAACCATTTGACTTGATTTGGAGTAATTGTGCACATTTACTGCCCCCTTGTGATAATTAGTCTGCATCAACAGATGCTATTTTAGTCATTGGGCCCAAAAGTGCTGCATGACACATGTGGCTGTAGTTCTGTTGCTGTGTGAGAGAGATGTATCAGATGTCTTCCTGTCCTTGTCTTTATAGCAGAATCTCAGCGCAAGGACGAATTCTCCATGGACAACATGTTGCTGATCATTATTGGTGCTTCGGCCGCAGCTTTGGTCCTGGTCCTGGTCATGATCGTGCTGCTGGTCAACCGCCACCATCGACACAAAAACAAAAAGCTTGCGAGGGAGCTCAGCGAAAAAACGTACGCCGATTCTGATTTTCTTGAGAAAGTCTTATCCAGAAACTAGAAAAGACCCCCAACCTTATTACCAATAACCTATAATCGTATTCCCTATTCCCCTGCTAAACTGCTATGTGAACTGTTTACGCACTGACCAATTTTCTGGAACTTAAATCCTCCAAATGTGCGTCTTTTTTTTCTCAGGGAGGAAATTCAAAGCTTCTCCAGACAAGCCTCCTTCAGGAGACTGAACTCTGTCAGCACAGACCCCAGAGTGCAGGTACACACACACACACACACACACACACACACACACACACACACACACACACACACACACACACACACACACACACACAATCTCCTGGTGATAACAATAACCTGCAGGGTTCAGAGAAACCAGGTCGACAAACCCGTCCTGCCCAAGCGTAGTCAGGGTGGAGCTGCTAGCAACACATCAGCCATGTGTGCTGACTATGGAGGCCGATGATTACAGGCTGCTGCAGCTTCAAACAAATAACATGCAGCGTTTATAGACACTTATTATTAAAATCTCATTCTGGGTGAGATTTTATTTATCTTTTGTGTTGATGTTCGCTAACTTTCTTTCACTTTCTGTATTTATTTCCCAGCCTGAAGATTACGCTCTGCTCAGAGTAGACAGCCGATTGAAAGACAGCCAAACGTCTCTGGTGAGTTAAGAGAGTTTGATTCATTTAATTACAAGAAAGGAACACAAGTGCTCTGAAGCTACAGTACCAAGACTATGACCATTCAGGTGATCCAGATTCACAGTATTCACAGGGATTTGACCAATGATAAGAGAAAAACAGCCAAAATATGAAGAACTAATGAATAAGAGTTCATTGTTGATGTGATTTGTGTACAAAATCAAATTTTGGACAAAACTTAACTTATTCATTTGTAGATTAGAGCAACATGCAGTTAACGGTCTTAACAATGTCATTTTAATCAAACTCAACTTGCCTTTTTTCTTTCCTTTACATTGTTACCAGATGAGCTTCATGGCACAAAAGTTTGGAAACCACTGGATTAGTAAAAGTTTAGATTAGATTAGTCGATAAACTACAAATTAATCAACAATCATTCTAGTAATTCTCTAATTGTTTAAGTCGTTAATCAAGCAAACGTAAAAAAAGACAAGACATGTTATATATAACTGAAAATTGATGAATTCAAAAGTATCATTCAGTAGTCTGGATCTCAATGGTGACATTAACTTCCATTAAAAATGGATTTTGTTTAGGGGCTTTTCGACCCCAACAGTAAGAAACATGTGAGGTAAATGCATTTTAAAAGAAAATGGTCAAATTTATACCAAAAATGCAAAAAGTAGCATCAGTCAGCAGCTTCCTGTTTTCACCAGGTTTCTTTCCTCTGTTATAACACAAAGTGACTTAAAGCTGCAGGATTTAAAAAGCAAAAAACAACAAACAAAAAGTACCCGAACCAAGAGGAAACTCCAAGGCCCTATCCTCTTGATAATTAAAATACATATATTGTAATGAAATAGAAGAAGAAGAATTACTTTATTTATTCCGCAACGGGGAAATTGAATTTTTTCACTCTTATTATTAATCATGTTACACACACACAGGCCCGAAACACACACACAAACACACATGCACAGACAGGACCTATATACATGCAATTAAGGAGAGATGTTAGAGCTGCCAGTGACCGGCGCCCTGAGCAGTTGGGGGTTTGGTGCCTTGCTCAACAGCACCTCGGCAGTGTCCAGGAGATGAACTGGCACCTCTCCAGCCACCAGTCCACGCTCCATACATGGTCCGCGCCAGGACTTGAACCAGTGACCCTATGGTTACCAGCCAAGTCACCTACGGATTGAGCTACTGCCGCCCAATGGTTGTGGTAGAAAAAAAAAAAAACAAAAAAAAAAACTTAAGGGAGTAAAGAAACATTTTGTGTTTTTGACAAAACTTCTTTCCTGACTCCCTGACTAAGGCTTGACCCTGAAACACGTCAGAGGTTTTTTTTAGGTCTAACATGACGTCCCCATTAAATGCACTTTAATTATCCAGATGAGAGTGCCTTGGCCTTTTCTCTTGGCTCAGGTAAATGCATCCTGATCCAAAGAGCACCTCAAACTAACTCACTTGGAGTCCAGGAGGCGCTCCTTCTAAAAAAATAATTTGAAGTAGAGTGAGACCTCTTCCTGCGGCTCTCCGTCTCATCTCTGTCCTGAGCCAATAGGGACACACTTTCTCTCTGAAATGACCTGTGATCGGCCAAAGTCTCTCGTCACCGGCTAGATTTTCTGAAAACAGCCGAGAGGAGGTGCAGAAGTTATTTTCTCAGGACACATGAATTACAATATGATGTTTTTGTTTTGTTGCCAGGTTTAATACTACATTATATTAAATCACATGATTGAAAAGCAACTAATAAAGAATTGTAGTTCCTCAGTAAGCATGTTGTTACAGTGTCGTGTCTGTTTGGGTCGCCCTCCCCACCTGCAGGAACGACCTGTGTACAACGGCAGCCAGTCCACTCTGGGCGGGAAGTGGGGGCCTCCAGGTGGGGTGGAAGTGGACGAACTGGGACGTCCCGTTGTCTGGCAGAACGGCAGAGAGAGCCTGAGAGTAGCAGAGATGGATGGAGAGAAGGAGGAACGCAGAAGGAGGGTGGAGTCATACTTGAAGAACAGCAACATGTCACTGGTATGCGTCAGCGTCTGAGAGGTTACGTAGAAATGCATTTAGTTTCGTCTGTAATGTGTCATACGCTTTTGTCTTTTATTTACTGCTGAATCTGCATCATCACTGTCTGACACTGTCATGGAGACAGAGCGAGGGACTACAAACACAATTTGGGAACAAATATTCAAACATCCTCTTTATTCTATCAGCCTCTGTGAATTGTTGCATTATAAACAAATCATTTGTCCGGGCAGCTCTGACTCTTTGAAATGATCACGATACCCTTTTGAAAGTCTTGTCTGAAATGATAACACATAAAGCAAATTTCCAGTGTGATTTAAACATTTTTGCTTTACAACATTCAAGTGAATTTTTTCCACCCAAATTTCTGAAAATGAATAAAAAATGAAAGGCTAGAATAGCAGGGTTGTGACAGTGATGAGTCCCTTTAGAACAGGGATGTCAAAGTCAAATACATCAGAGGGCCAAAAAACAAATTTGCTACGAGCCGAGGGCCGGACAGGTTCAATGTTTATTAAAACATATTTAAATGATGCATACAACCTGTTGAACCAAGACCTAACACAGTGTATGTATTTTATTTAATAATTAAATGAATAATCCAATATTTTGAAAGTTGACATCCGTCCCGAAAGCCCACTTGCGGTGCTGCAGTGAGTTCGCGGGCTACCGTTGCATTGTGGGTAATGTAGTTTGGGTGCGTGAAAAACACCAGCAGGCTGCTGTGGCGTGCGGGCCGGTTCTAATACTAATCAAATATCATCCCGGGGGCCGAGATCATTCATTCACAGGCCGGATCTGGCCCACGGGCCTTGACTTTGACATCCATGCTTTAGAATAACCATTATAAACATTCTCAGGTTTAACCAATCACCTTCCAGATTACACAGCTAAGTTAATTGGCCTCCACCTCACATCAACTGTGTTTTTGATTACTTCAGAATAAAATCAGCTGTTCTTGAGGATTCCTCTCTAGTAGAGCATGGTAACACAAAGAATTCACCATGGTTGCAAAGATGCTTTCAAAAGAGCTCAGGGATAAAGTTGTGGATAGGCACAAGTTAGGAGAAGGATCTAAAAAGATTTCAGAGGCTTTAACTCTCCCGCTGAGGACCTTTCAGAGTATTAAAAAACGTTTAACAAGGAGGACTGGCACATGGCTGTTCAGCCCACATCAATATTTCAGCAACAACATGAAAAAATATTATTTTTCTCAGATGGTCAAATCTTCATCTGCTGTTAAGAAGGTGAAATAAAAAGTCCCAGACCCACAGCTGTACATAACATGCTTTGGCGTTGTCAAGGTAACGTCATATGTCGCCGCAAAGTTCTGTCCCATTCCCCTTTAGACCATTTTGAGCCCTTGCAGCCTCTTGCACTCACCTTCAAGCTGATGTCAGTAAAGTGTGCGAGGGTTCAGAGGTTAGGATTTAGGGGGGGGGACATTGAGATGTGGCCATGCTCCGTGACGGGTTTAACACAGTGTGCGGTTTTTATAGCTGTCTTTTTTATTTTTTAGCCTGGATACATTAATTTCCACTTCCACCAAACAAACACAAACATCTAATATCTCAGAGGATTGGTAATGCAAAGTTAGGGATTGTCTTAAATTATTTCCAAATAAGGACTTTAGGACTGTCCAAATATAAGGAGGTGTAAAATGGGTCTATACCCAGCACTAATGTTAGCTATTTTCTATCAGAGAAAATGTAATGTGTCTCTATGCTGTTTATACCAGGACTCAGGTCTACCCTCTTCCCTGGTTCCCCTGAAGGCCCCACAGGACGAAGGCGTCGGCCCCAGAGAACCAGACCTGGGCCACCTCAAAGAGGGAGACTCCCCACACAGAGAGGACTGGCCTCCCGCCCCGTCGGTAGCAGAGGAACACGAGGACGATGAGGACAGCAGCCCCTACCAGATCTCTGAGGCACTCACCAACCACTTCTACTACAGCAACGGGATCCTCCGGCCCAGGCCACACTCCAACGCCATTCTGCTGCACCCCAGAGGACAGATCATCTAGACCACAGACTCTCATCCAAAACACAAGAGGAGAGAGGAGAGAGGAGAGAGGAGAGAGGAGAGAGAAGAGAGAGGAAAGAGCCTGCCTGCAGCCCTGCAGCCAAAATGACCTTATTCTTTTGGGATGTTTGTTTTGTACACATTGACTGCAACGGGTAATTAGCCCCAAGAATGATCCAAACTTTGATTACTTTTTTTGCCACTGGCTCGTGAGTTTTTGACCTTTTATCCTTTTTTTTAAAGATTGTTTTCTGGGCATTTTACGCCTTTATTTGATAGTAATAGTGGAGAGACAGGGAAAAGAGAATGGGGGAAGGACACACAAAAAACTGTCCAGCCAGTCAGGAATCAAACCAGGGACTCGCGGCTCAGGACATTTGTGCCCAAACCACTTGACTTGATGTTTTTTTTTACCTTTTTAAATACATTTTGGCGCATTTATATCTTTATTAGACGGCTGACAGTGAAGAGACAACAGGAAATGAAGGTAGAGAGAGAGATGGTGAGTGTCATGCAGCAAAAGCCACGACGTACCATTGTGGTTCATGGCCACCAGGGGACTCTATTATTGGATTTGCCTTTCACAAACCAAGATGGCACATAAATTCATTCATCTTCAACCGCTTATCCCGAGGTCGGGGTCGCGAGGGGGCTGGAGCCGATCCCAGCTGACATCGGGTGTGAGGCAGGGTACACCCTGGACAGGACACCAGTCTATCACAGGGCACATATAGACGAACAGAGACAGACAACCATTCACACCTACGGGCAATTTCAGAGTCATCAATGAACCTAACACGTGCACGTCTTTGGACTGTGGGAGGAAACCGGAGAACCCGGAGGAAACCCATGCAGACACAGGGAGAACATGCAAACTCCACACAGAACGGCCCAGGCCGGGATGCGAACCTGGAACCTTCTCGCTGTGCGGTGACAGTGCTAACCACTACACCACCGTGCAGCACATGGTACATAGATGAAAAATCTTTCTCTCCTTGAATGTTCAAGGAATAATGTCTCCTGTTACACAATGTTTACTGTATTATCTGCAGCGCTAAAATCTCACAACCACTGCTTTCGGTGACTTACACATATTTGACTTCACAAAAGAAGAGCCCGATGAATCCTGACCGCCAACTGAAGGTGCTTTGTTTACATCAAAAACATTCAGGGAGGAACATGTGGACTCAGACCATGACTGCCAGGCCAAGTCGAGAGTTAACTGTACTCAAAGCTTTAATACTTTCATCTCAAATGCACCTGTGGATAAGACGCTAGTGTGTGCATTTGTGTATGGACGTATAATATACTATATACTGTATATAAGGAAGAGCTTTAAGGAGATGCTGTACGTTTATGATCATGACAGCCACCTGCAACTACAAAAAGGTTAAAAAGGCTGATGACCTGAAGGCAAACTAAGTTAACTGGTGGATGTTCATGGATACATGCAGCAAACTGGTTTCCGTGACCAGTTCAGAACCATACACCAGTGCACAGCGATAAACAGACCGGATGACACATGCAGAAGATGAACTGTAAAGCTATGTTGTGTATATATTGTTGTGTAAATTGTTTTATATCCATTCAGTGTTTTTCTATGAAACTGAAAAACGGACATGTACGTGTTAAAATGTTTATTCATAAAAGTACAGCATATGAGTCATAACCTTTATTATAACTTGGACAGAAGGTTCTTTCACCTCATACGTGAGGATAAAAGGGCATCGTTGATCACAGCTGCTGCAGTAACGTAAGCATTTGTATTAGACTTGTATTTTTGTCCTGGCTGAAATAATCGTGATTGTGGATGTGTAGGGGAAAAAAGTGGTTATCCACAGGGTGGCTGGCCTCACTCTGTGATGGGGGTCTGTCATCGAGAATCTCTAAACCACTGATTCAAACCTGGGAGTCCCGACCCCCACTAGGGGTCGCCAAAGATTCACAGAGTTTGCGAGGCCTTGATTTAAACGGGTGTGACAAAACTTTAAAAAAAATACACAATTGGCCTTTATCTCAGTATTTAATTCATTTTTGTGTTATTGAGCGATTTTGGATTATTTTTTAAGACAAACACAAGTGTCACGTTATATTCAGAGCCTTCCAAGCACCCAACAGAAGAGCTAATAGAAGAGTAGCCAAACGTCAGGGAGAATTTATAAAAAAAGAAGAAATTATTATATATATTTATTATATATTAAAAATATAAACATAATACAGAGAACTGTATTCAAAGTTTCTTTAAACCTAATCTCTGATGGAATATTCACAGGAAATAACCTGCACTATAATATCACGTGTTTTACACAAACATCCTGCAGTTATTGGATTCACTTATGGGGTTAAGTGATTTTAATTTGAAAATGTACCTTTTGTTCTGTACTGTTATTGTTATGCATTGAATATAGTAGGAAATATCCATGAAACAAGTTAAGTAGTAAGGGGTTGTCAAGTTACTCAGTGATTGAAAAGGGTAAGGAGGTTGGGAACCACTGTCTTCGCATAATTTCAGAGAATTTCTCTTTTAGATCTTTTCATCTACGTGCAGATCTGGGCCGCTCTACCCACTCAATTTTCACTGAGCCTGAAATTGGACATTGGCTGGGAAATGGTAATGGTAAGAGAAAACCCAGGGTCTAAGGCAGGGGTGCCCAATTCAGGTCCTGGAGGGGCACTGTCCTGCATGTTTTAGGTTTCTCTCTGCACCAACACACCTGACTCTAATCATGTGCTCGTTATCAAACAGCTGATGCTTGTGACAGGTTTGAAAATCATTAGACTCAGGTGTGTTAAAGCAGGAAGAAACCTAAAACATGCAGGACAGCGGCCCTCCAGGACCGGAATTGGGCACCCCTGGTCTAAGGTCAACAGACGGAGAGGAAGGTTTGCTCTGGTTTGCTTTTGAAACTTGTGTCCTTGTGTATAACCTGTAGACGTCCATATTCAGCTATGTCACCGGGACTGAATGTCCCTACACTTGACTATTTTTATTTTTTAAATATAAATCTCTTTACCGGCTGGGTTACCAAACAGTACATAAGTACCAAAATGTGTTCTTACAATCCAAGCTATGTCAAAGTTATACTCTAGCCAGAAAAAGGAAGAAGTGCACAGTCAAAATCAGTCCGCTACATTACTTTTTAGTAATATTAAAATAGACAATAATACTAAAAAGACAATTTGTTAGTGAATCAAGACAAAAATGCCACAGATATTTCCAGCTTTTCTCACTCTCCAAGCTGCACTGGATCAAACTGCATTTTGGGATAGAGGCTCTTTGTGAATCCTCTGGTGAGTGCGAAGGTTACTCCTCTGAGAGAAACACTTGCCGCATGTGTCGCATGTGTACGGTTTCTCTCCTGTGTGAATTCGCTGGTGAATCTCCAGATGGCTGACGCGGTCGAAGCTCTTGCCGCAGAACGGGCAGATGAACCATTTCTCCTTAATGCGGCGGCTCGCTATCGTTTTATGCAACTCCGGGTCGTTTAAAAGAAAGAATCTGCTGTCTGGGTTAAAAGCTGGCGGGTTTTTATTTTGCGGTTGTTTCTCTGAGAGGAATCTGATGGTCACTCTTCTCTCGGGGTGATTTATTGCTTCTAAAGGCTGACTTGGCTGAGCTTGACTGAAAGTCGCAGGAGCCCTTAATTTACTTGCTGCCCCTTGTCCATTATCCCTCATTTGCCTGTCAGAGTACGCCGTCTCTGCTGAATTGTCAAAAATGTCCAAAGCATTCTGAATGAGCAGGATTTCGGAGTCCAGATTTTGTGACAGTTGCTTCGGTTCAAAAAAGCAGTCAGAGTCATCAGCAGTGTCGCTGTCTCCCACCGACACTGACGACCACTGCTGGCTCTCTTGTTCTTCCATAGCCTCAGCAGGTTGGAGGTTCGGTTCCACCTCATGGTGACCCGCTCCGTCGTTAACGCTGTGATCAGAGTCCACCATCTGCTCCACGATCTGGACGTCGTCCTCGTCCTCATCCTCTAGCTTGACTATGAGGCCTTCATCGTCATCTCTGCCGTCACTTTCACAGACGTCAGACTTGAGCGGCTCACATTGATTTTCTTCTGTCTGTGATGGCGGTGGCGTTCTGTGATTCGCTGAGGTGTCCGCCTTCTCTCTGACACTCTGGTCAGAAGACATTGTCTGGACTGAATCTATAATCGGTCCTGAAACGACAGAGCAGGTGCAGTTTTTACATGCATCGAGAAGCAGTTGTTAGTGTTTTAATAAAGGTGTAACAATCATCTATTTTACAGGCAAGCCTTGAAAGCCTTCCAGGCAACTAGAACAAGTTAAGCCTGAGTGTACTGAGACATGTGCCAAACACAGGAAACCTGCACTTTAAGCCGTGGAGGAGGGTAGACTCTCACTTACACACACTGAAATACACCTAAAAGAAATAGTAGCAAAACAGTGCTGCAACTAGCATTGAGTTTCACTACAGCTTAGTATCAAATATGTTATATATATAAATATGTCATATATTTCCAATGAATCGATGACCCATTTAGTCTCAAAAGTTCAGAAAACGGCGTTAAATAATATTCTTGACTCGTTGCTTTTTTGTCCAACAGTTCAAAAGCCAAAGCTAATTTACAAAGTTAAAATAAAATAGAGAGAGACCGCAAATCCTCACATCTCTTTTTTAAGCATAAATAACAAAATGTTTTCTAAATTGTTGTTGAACAATTCCTTAAATGTTCAATTAGATGCAATCAGGAAGTAACCTCCAAGTTTGACTTAAAAGGTCAATAATGATCTTTTCAAATTGAAATATGCGTTGACCTTAATGTCTTTATAAAATATTTGCACAGGTTTAAAAAAGATCATTTGGTTGGTCTAGTGTAGAGGCGGCTACTTTGACGGTTGAGTCATTTTCAAGCCAAAACACCAATCGTTCTTGGATCTTAGCCTGTAAAACATGTGGATGTGCTGCTTTTCTTTGCCACGTGTAAAAGTTAAGTGAATATCTTTGGGTGTTCGACTGTTGGTCAGATAAAACAAGCCATTTGAAGGTGTCATCCTGGGCTCGATCTACCGGTCAATCTTCGTTCCTACCCTCACCTATGGTCATGAAAGCTGGGTCATGGCCGAAAGAACGACGTTGCGGGTACAAGCGGCCGAAATGCGTTTTCTCAGGAGGGTGGCTGGAGTCTCCCTCAGAGAGAGGGGGAGAAGTTCAGCATCCGTGAGGAACTCGGAGTAGAGCCGCTGCTCCTTTGCGTAGAAAGGAGCCAGTTGAGGTGGTTCAGGATCATCTGGTAAGGATGAACCCTGGGCGCCTCCCTAGGGAGGTGTTCCAGGCAAGTCCAGCTGGGAGGAGGCCTCGGGGAAGACCCAGGACTAGGTGGAGAGATTATATCTCCACACTGGCCTGGGAACGCCTCGGGATCCCCCAGTTAGAGCTGGTTAATGTGGCCCGGGAAAGGGAAGTTTGGGGTCCCCTGCTAAAGTTGCTGCCCCCGCGACCCGACCCCAGATAAGCGGATGAAGATGAGATGAGATCCTGGGCTCTGGGAAACTGTGACTGACTTTTTTTCACTATTTTCTGACATGTTTTGACCACACTGATAATGTATCTATCGAGAAAAGAAGGGCAGGTGAACTGGGAATGAAAATAATTGTTGGTTGCAGCCCTAGTCGAATAGTTTACAGTAAATATAAAATAATAATAAATATATGGCTCGCAGGCCTCTGAATAAAATAGAAACGTGGCAGACATTATATTAAGATACATGATAACAATGGTAGATTTATCTTGAGTATTGTTTCAGCTCTAGAATAAAGTCACATTATGTTTATTGTACACCCATGTACACATGACGGTGGTGTTGTACCTGCTCTGATTAAGTGTGTGTGTGTGTGTGTGTGTGTGTGTGTGTGTGTGTGTGTGTGTGTGTGTGTCTCGTCAGTGGTCGTCCTTACCGTCACCGGTGGGCGGCAGCAGCTTGTTCTGCTGCTCTCTCTTGGAGGAAGATGATGATGAAGGCAGATTTGTAGTCTGAGCCTGAGACAGCACCGTCAACCGCTCGTTTTCCATCGACATCAACTTTCTGTTCAGGGTCTCAATCTCGCTCTCTCTCCGGCGGAGCTCCAGCTGTACGAGGGCGAAGCCGTCCTCCCACAGTTTGCTGATTTCCACCACGGCAGCTTTAGCTAGCATCTCCATGATGGAGGTTAACTTGCTCTGGAAAGCCACACAGTTGGCCATGTTGCCCCGAAACAGCAGCTCCGCGCACCGTAGCGACCTGACGGGACCGTTCGTCTGGCTCTCTATGTGCGACAAATCACACCACAGTGACTGTTTCGTCCGTGGTAGTTTACATGACGCTTGTGTTTGAGGGGAAAAACATGGAAGAGTGATACAATAGTAACAGGAAACACTGGTGGTCACGTGACGGGGGATGTACGGGGCTGCGGGTAGGACAAACTTAATCAGAAGGAATAAGCCTGCGAATGTTTCTCATTTGTCCAGGTCGTCGTTATCCTCAAAGCAATTTCAGTCAAAAGCAACTGGACGCTGGTTATTTGTCTAGGAAGACGTTTCACCTCTCATCCAAGAGGCTTCATCAGTTCATGTACGCATCTAACCAGACTGGGACTGGTCCAGGACCAGGACTAGGACCAGGTCCAGGACCAGGACCAGGACTAGGACCAGGCTGGGACTGGACCAACTATCTGGTGTGGAGATCCCGGTATTTAACCTTTCACAAGGCCGATGATGTCACTGAAACCCTTTGTGCACCAAAAAGAGTGACAGTCAATTCAATTCAGTTCACCTCAATTTTTTTTATAGTGCCAAATCATAACAAAAGTTATCTCAGGACACTTTACAGAGTAGGTATAGACCACACTCTATGACTTATTTATGATTTACACAGACCCAACAATTCCCCCGTAGAGTACGGTGGCAACGAAAACCTTGTCCTTTGAGGTTAGATTGTTGAATCTCCTGGGAAGGGATGAGAGGGCAGTATTGTAAATTAGAGATAAGTGGTGTCTCAGACCTCCTCCTCTGTTTAGCGATGGTTTCTCTACTTTAACATAGATGGCTTCTTTTAGTCTTCTTTCAAACCATCTGTTCTCTCTGTCCAGGATGTGGGCATTGTTGTCATCAAAGGATCTCTACATTGGAGAAACAAAACAACCACTGCATAAACTCATAACCCAACACAGGAGAGCTAACTCCTCAGGCCTGGATTCTGCTGTCCGCTTACATCTCAAGGAGAGAGCCCACTACTTTGATGACAACAATGTCAAAGAATGTAAAAGAAGCCTTCTATGTAAAAGTAGAGACACCATCGCTAAACAGAGGAGGAGGTCTGAGACACCACCGGAGAACCCAGAGAAAACCCACGCTGACACGGGGAGAACATGCAAACTCCACACTGAAAGGCCCCAGCCGGGATGCGAACCTAGAACCTTCTTGCTGTGAGGCGTGTAGCGCCCCTAAAAGGATTATAAGATATCAAAAGTATTAGTAATTTATTGAGACTGATCTTAATCGTGGCATAATTGCTGTAGTTTGAGCTCGATGCCTAATTTTGTCCACTAGATGATGCTCTATTTCCATGAGAAAATACAAGCTGAGGTGAAAGCACCTGCCCTTGTCGGAAAACAATCTACTAAATGAGACCTACTTGGCCCATACTCATGCTTATAAATGATTTATTGGCCAATAAATTCCTCAAATGTATTTAAGTCATTCTCTGAAGTTGCAACACAGTTGTCATCTCTTAAAAAGATCTTCCACTGAAAAGGTTAATAGGTTAATAAAAGAGCAAACAGAAATGCTCTGACTTCAGGTTTTACAATTTGTTGCACACCAAAGTACTTTGCTAGGACACGATAAGGAATGAGTCTAACAAAAGCAGTGGTGACTGAGGTTGCAAATGTTCACAAAAACACAATACTTTGCAGAACACGTTTGCCTGAAGATTGGTTTTGAGTGACTAAATGTTAAAAAGATTGCATTCAATATCTGACCTTTGTATTCAGTTTATCATCCATAATAAAGTCATTTGTTTGTATCCTATCATATTGTTCTTATGTATTTATTTTGACTCTGTACTGTTAAGACTCCTTCTGGCTCTTCTCTGAACTTTTCTTCTGTTATGTTGTTGTATGCCTGCTGTATTCCTCCGGGTTTCGGTTTCCTCCCACCGCCAAAACATGTACCCCCCTAACAGGAGCAGCCTGGAGGAGGTTGCTGCTTTCCCCCTGTAAGTATGTAAAGCACTTTGAACTGCATTTGTATGAGATCAAAAGACAAACAAACTTGAACTTCATTTTTTTATGAATCATTAATGAACAAAGCTGATGATTTTACACCCTGCGTCCCTTGAATGTTATATAGAAATATATATAAATAGCACTTAAGCAAAGTCCAAATGTAAATCAGTTTAAGAAAAAAAATGTACAACAAATATTTTTAAGAGGATGAAGAAGGGTTGGTAGGATGAAGGTTATGACGTCATCTACTCCGCTGTTGCCCAGATACAGACGCTGCATCCTAACATTCCCTCTCTCTACTGTTTTTTGTTGTTGTTTTGTTTTGTATACATTATTATTGTTATAGTATATTTTGCATATTTTGTTGTATATATTATTGTTTATAGCACACTGTGCACTGTATATATACACTATGTGTATATTGGATTCTATTTATGTTATGTACAAAGTTTTTATTTGCTGACCCACTACTGCTGTTACAAAATAATTTCCCAGTCTGGGATCATTAAAGTAAATCTATTCTATTCTATTCTTTGAGGTAAATCTGATTGAGACTGGGTAGAGCTTTGGATTTTAGCTACATAATAGCACTGGGGTAGTTATTTGTGAGTAGTGTTTATATAAATGGACAGCCTAAATATCAAGATAATTGTGTAAGCTTTTAATCTTTTATATGTTTTAATTGACCATGTATATGTTTTATGTGTTACTTCTCCCAATGCTTTTAATGTTTTATGAGAATCACTTGGAATTGCCTTGTTGTTGAATTGTGCCATACAAATAAACCTGCCTTGCCTTGCCTATGTAGAGATTGGGGTACTTCTTCCTACTCCTTTTTGGATTTGTAGACTAATATTTATGTTGTTAATGATAATTTGCATATTGAGAGTTCGGCTATGTATAAATAAATTAAATTAACCTCAAATTCAACCTGTATTTTGAGCGGAAGTGAACAATCTTTTGACTGTAATGCTTTAGTTTTTTCGAATGCTGCATTTAGAACGCGCGCACATGCCCTGGCCACTGATTGGTTGATTTACATGCCAATCAAATGTGGGCGTGGCCAGTGGGAGTTACTCGGCTGAGAGCGAAGAGACGACGGAGCTGTCAAACAGCAACAGTCGCCTGAAATATCGTCCAAGGCGGTACTACAAACACCGTACTTTGCTCTTTTGTGGAAACAAGGACAACGGAAACATACCGCGAGTTCACTTTGAGACTTTGGGCGTGTGTACTTTAAAGGTGTCGGCGACGAAAAACTTCCCGTTTTGTGTGTGTGTTGGTGGATGTCAGGCTAATGTTTGTTAGCTCTCTCTTAGCTTGAGTTGTGTTGACAAACTAGCCAACCAGCTAGTCCCAGAGGAGCTCCGTTACCGACTTGGCTGTTTCGGGGGGTTCGCTTGTTTTCGCTAAATGCCAACGTTACCCGGGGAAGAAATGGAGCACAGGTTGAGCTGTTCCTGCAAACAAGTCTACGAAATATTAACAAGTAAGTCAAACTTTAACAAGGAGTGCAAGAATACCTACTGTTGCTGCTTTGGTTTGTTTACATTTACTGTGGTGCGGCGCTCACTAACACTTCATCAACTAACCATGATGATAATCCAGTTGATTCTTCATCTAACCTCCTCCCCTTAATATGACTTGTATCAATATGTGTTGGCAGCACTGACTCATGAATTGACTGTGGTATGTTATCCCCATAATGCTTTTCTTGGTCATTCCTCTAAGCCCTAGAAGAATGACAGGTATGCAGCGGCTCATATGTCTTTGCAGTTCAACACAATAGATTGTGGACAGATAAGAGGCTTCTATTCACTTTTGTTGACTCTGACTTTGCAGATACACTTGACTAAGATTGCTCTTTAGGTGAATGAAGATGACAGGCTATCTCGGTCGCTCACAGGAGAAATGCCCACAGATTACTAAAACACAGACAAAGATATCTTATTTGTAGTATATTGAAATGATCAGTTGATTTTCTCACGTTTAAATCAGATTGTTTTGTTCTTATTTCTTCGTTTTGTAATTCACGTATACATACAATCTTTCTCTATGAAGAAATGGACTCACTGTCTCATACATCCACTCACTTGCCCTTCAGAGACACTCAAACCCTTGCTGCAACCTGTCATTACAACATCACTTAAGTTTTGATTTATTGCTGACATTTTCTATTAGTCTGTAATCCACAGGGACACAGGGGTAGTGTTCACTCCCCCAAAACTACTGTTCCAGCGTTTGGCCTGAGGCTGCTTTGGAGATGTCCCATCTGTTTTGAAGTAGCGACAAGCCACATTTTACAGGCCAAAAAAAGTCTGGCTTTTTAAATCCCACCCTTTTTCTATACACAGTCGCTTTGCTGTGGTGTTTTAAATGAATGCCCTTTGGATGTGTAGGCAACAGAGTATAGTTTAGAAACAAATATAGTAATGGACACTGGTTGCTCGCCCGTTTTGTTTCCTAATCACTTGCATCAAGAATATGTCCTGCAGTATAATTCATTGAGGGTTATCATATTGCTTAATATCACAGGACTTGGTGATACAATGTTATTTTTTAATAGTATTAAGTTGTGTTATGGTATGTTGCTAGGGTTGTCTTCCCTGTAGGAGTTGCATGGACTGATGATAAACGACGTTTTTGATGTTTACCACATCAGTGGGTGTCAAAATTCCTTTTGGTGGTCAGCTTTATGCTGTTAAAATCATCCTGAAATGAAGTTAGATTTTTACCCACCCGCAGTATCTTGTAGTCCAGTGTTTCTATTTGTTTTTTATCATTTGCATGACGGAAATTCTAGTTAGAATTATATGGTACTTGGTGACCTATTCTCATCTACTCAGATACATCGGCATAGATGAAATGTGTGCCCCTGTTCTCGCTCTTGGATGATCAAGCTACTGAAATGAGAAAGAATAGAATTGGCCCTGGTACTTGTGGCTTGTATTTTTCTTGGCACTGCCTCTTGTACGTCTGCCGTACCATTTCACCAAGGCAGAAAATGAGTTGTCATTGCAGAGAAAAAGGAAAGTGAAGGATGAAAAGCCTTTTAAGGATGTGGCTGAGATAGAGAATGATGTCAGAAGTTGTCTGTAGGTCAAGAGTATCTCTCTAGTCTAGTATATGTGATGTAATGCTAACGGTCCAAAGCAGAAACTGGCTGTGTCATCTCAATACGGCTTTTAAGTATCTGATCTTATGAAACCTCTTCTTGGACTTGAGATATGTGTTTGTGCTTTGGTTTGATGTAGGTCGGTTCAGTATGTATTTTTAAATTTGTCATTTTTCATCCCCGTTTACTAGAATATGTTTTACTGAACTATTCCAGTTATGTCTTGTGTGCACACATTGTACATGTCTGATTACACCTGACATGTATGACTGCAATGTGTTAACGCTGTGTGTGGGACAGAAATCTCAGTGGCCACAATGGCAGGCGTTATAGAAATAAAAGCGATAGTGTGAACTCTATGTTTGTTTTATGATATGTATGAGCTCATTGTGGGGCAAAAGTACGTAAAGGAATAGTTTAACCAAAAAGGAAAAGCCAGTCATCATTGTTTACTTTCTGTCATTGTCTTTGAATTTCGAAAAGCAGTTGATGTTAAATTTCCCCCTTAGTGCAACTCTACGTCAGCTTGCTCTAAAGGTCCCATATTGTAAAAAGTGAGATATCCATGTCTTTTTTCATTATAAAACAGGTTGGGTTGCTATATAAATATTGTAAAAGTATCAAAACACTTACTAAAGGGAGGCTTATAAAGAGGATAACCTGACTGGTCATATGGTTTGTTACAAAGAACCATCTCAGAAGCCACAATTGATGCCACCATAGATACTCAATTTACAACAATGTACATCAGAGAATAGTAAAAAAACTCACAAATAATGGGATGGAACTAATGAATGTTTTGAATTTCTGCTTGAAAATTACCTTCAATGATTCATTCATTATCAAAAGTTGGCAATTAATAGACTATGAATATATTACAGATGCTCGTATAAGTATCTTTATCCAGTGTTTCTTAGCAAAGTCAAGTTTTTCTCCACTTTTCTTTAGAAGTATTTGAAAAATATTCACAACCAGGCTCAAAGTGTCTTATCAACCACAGAGATATTTCTCTGGCATAAAGGGTTTTAAAAAGTTAGATATGAAACCCACATTGTTTGTGAGTGTAGAGAACTGTAGCCACAGACTTCCTTCCCTGTTACCCTTTGTACCCTGCTGTTTTTGTTTTGGATGGCAGAAAGGTCCAGGACCTAAGCTATTCCTTGGCTAATCTCCCATAATTGGACAATCAGCCCCTATTACAGCCATTACATTTGGGCCTGTTGAGCAATGGTGGCTTGTCTCATCCATCCAAGGCCTGTCTACAGCTACAGCTGCTATTAAATAGTAAAAAGAAAAAAAAAAATCAAGAAAAGATATGTGAATGTGATCATAATGTACTATGTCAACTCCATTCTTTTCTGTAACAATAGGATTCACAGAAATGTGTGTATCCTTTGAGGCCTAACTATGAATGTGTGAACAATTACCCCCACTGCCATTATACTCTTCTTAATATAAAACTACAGTAATTACCCTTCATACGTTTTTCTCTTTACTTTCTCTAGGTCTCCAAGGGTTCACCATACATCTGTCAAACATGTGAAAACCCTCTCATCCTGGTGGATTCCCCAGTTACAAACAGCGAAGAACTGGACTAGTAGGAAGCATCTTGGATCCAGCCAGGGTGTGTTACCAGGGGTGCCCTAAACTACATTTTTAAAAGCTGAAGTCTACGTGTGTGACGTCTTTTCTCCCAGGACTAAAACTGAGTAAATTCTGTGCTGCCGTCAAACCCTCGGCACCATCAAAACAATCCAGTCCTCTTGTCATGTGGGTACATTACAGAAAAAGGCACACATTACCCTCATTGGTATCACCGTCTTCCACATCACTATGGACCGGAATAAACGCAACTCCATCGCTGGGTTACCTACACGACCCGAACGTATCAATGAGGACAGAGATGGTATCGGAGGGGTAGGGGTTGGCGAAATGGGCATGGGTTCGCCCTCACAGGTCAGTCTTTGTTTTTTTTTTTGCAGAGCATACATTAGAATATACTGTAATGTTTCAACTGTGTTGACACACACACACACACACACACACACACACACACACACACACACACACACACACACACACACACACACACACACACACACACACACAAAATAATCATGCCCATGGGTCTATTATAATTATGATTCGGACCGAGTCGGTTCAAGTCGTGGTCAGTTGTTGTCCACAGTCAGGAGATGAAATCAGTCATGTGAGGTTGTTTTGATTTCCATAACTGAATAGCATGCTGTCAGTGGCACAGTTATGGGCACAATAAATAACAAAATCAAACGACCAAAAACATCTCTCCGTCAACCTTTTCACACTTTCTTTTTCAATCTTTGTCTCAAGATATTGTGTGCAAATTATTTCATAAGTAAGCAATGCTGAAACAGTAATTGTCAGATAAATGCTAATGCTGTGGATTCATTTATTGACTTCAAATATTCTGTGTTAGTATAGATACACACTAGAATTAATATTCTTGGGAGGTTTTGACGTTTGGGGGCTTTTGAGAGTTTTTAGTCTTCTAGTTCTTGTCCCACCTAAAGGCAACAGTATCTATCCACCTCTAATTTTTACGCTCAAACTAGCAATTTTTTGTAGCGATCCTACAGAAATGCACATCCGATAAAAGTGTCATCTTAAACTGTTGATACCTGTCTGTTCTTGTCTTCTCCAGGTGGGCAGGGTGTGGCCATCGTCCTACAGAGCCCTCATCAGTGCCTTCTCCTGTCTTACACGCCTTGATGACTTCACCTGTGAGTGGATTGGCTCTGGATTCTTCTCTGATGTCTTCAAGGTGAGTGGAAATCTGTGATTTCTCTGCTCTTTTCTGGGATGCATCAGGCTTTTCTTGCCTTGCCTTGCTTGACTTTATCTTCTGTCACCTTTCCATCCTTATTTGTTTTTTTCTTTGACCTCACTTTTTTCATCCTGGGTTGTTTATAATGGGTCAGACCGTCTCACATCAGGATTGATTTAGTTTTCCTGCTACATGACAAAAGTCATGCTCATGCTTTTTTCGTGCAATGGTCAGGATGAATAGTCACATAAATAAAAGGGAACTTGTGCGTGGCCCACACAAGTGTATTTCATTTGTACGTGATTAAGCTGTTAAACTTGTCCAGTTGATATGCTTGTTGGGTCAAAGGCTAAGCTATCTCGGTCTTCACTCACTAGTCTTTTCCAGACAGTTTTAGGTCAAGTTAGCAATCACTTCAAAGACGCCGCTTAAACAAAGAGATGTTAACCCTATTAATTTGTTTCTTCCCCCTCCAGGCATTGGAGTCACACAAGCATGTTTGGCATTATTAGTTTGGTTGGTTAACTTAAGTGAAGCATCTCAAAGTAGTCACTCTTTTAATTTACTTTATTTCGACTTGTGGGTTGTATTAAGGCCACCATGACTGTGTGAACTTTTGCATGGCTCAGTTTGGTGTCGATAAGCAGTGTGAAAGGACATCTCCTCTACGAAAGGAGCTGCGTTACACTTTCATTATCGACCAATCTGTCAATGGTTTTTTCCATTAATCAATTAGTTGTTTTCTCCAGTAAAAGGGTGAACATGTTGATCAGTGTTTCATAAAGTCCAAGATGAAGTCCTCAAATATCTTGTTTTGTTCACAACTCAAATATATTCAGTATACTGTCATACAGGGGCTTTTGAGAAGCTGAAATCTGATTAGATGATTATCAAAATAGTTGCTGGTGAAATTTAATAGTTGACAACCAATCAATTAATCAACTAACCGTTACATCTCTAACTAATAGAATTTGACTTGAAGTCTTTATGACCTCTGGATGCACACCACTGTGTACTTGCAAGACTGAGCACTTGCTATGTAAAGGGTTAACTCAGAATAAAGTTGACAAGTATGGGGGAGGGTCTCCTGTAGATGAAGGGAAATAATCTCATTCATTCAAATAATGGCCGAGAAGGTTTTAGATGACATTAAGCCAGGATCAGTTTGATTCCACTGTCATTGTTGTTGCCATCAGTTTGTTTCATACTTTACAAGGTCACTACTGTATGTGTTTATCGGATTTTCAATCTGGTCTAAGTTCATAACGATGGTTCTCTGCTGTACATCTATGTAACACTGGATCTCTATTGGATTCAGTTTCCATTGTGTCTCTCTGTCAGGCTACAACTTGGGGTTTGGCTGACTGTTGGTAATGAGGATGGCGTTTGGCAGCTATTGGTGATATTTGATTGTTGGTGTTAACTATCGCCATTGGAGTGAATCATGGCATATTTGAATTGATATCTATCAGCCATATTAATCCTTTATTAAGTCAAGTGTTTCCTGTAAGCCATTGTGCTCTGGATATGCCAGCTGTCAAAAACACCCCATTGTGGGAACACTAGAGCTCATTATTAACACAAAGCACTGAATCGTACATGTGCACGGTTGCACATGTACGAACACAAGCATAGAAGGTATATGCTGTATATATGCGTAGAAGCAAAAAGCATTCATTACATGGCCTGGATCTTTTAAAGCAGTGTGTGTGCAGGCGGGGCCTGGTCAGTGGGGGAGCAGGGAGGGGGGGACAATTGTGTTTAATCACAGCACGGGTAAACCGGGCCAAATGTCAGTGCATCCTTAGTTGACTAAGAATTTCTTTGATCGAGGACACCCCCCCCAACAGTACCATCTTAGCCTCTAACTGAGTAATGGAAATATCTGTTAATACTTTTTTTTCTGTGTGAGAGAGGAATGCATAGGTAAACAGAGAGAGAAGAGGAAATGGAGCAGAATGATGAAAGCTTAAAGTCAAGGAGGATGACGGACACAGACAGGAACAAAAAGGCGGTGAAATTAATGGTGACAGAGGTTGAGGCTAAGAGGAGGAGGAACTGGAGGGGGAAAAGCTTCTGATGTCAGAGAGATGAAAAGTTTTTGGTTAAAAGGAAGTTTTAGTAGTTTATTGAGCACATTTCTGGAGAAGATTGTGATTGAGAGGTTTTCTAGAGATAGAGGGAAGAGGAAAAAAGGGAGACGCGGTTTGGAGGACAGGACTGGGGGTATATTTTTCAGAAATGTTCAGTAGTGGAAAGATTCAATTCAACATTGTTATTTGTCATATGCACAGCGAAGAAACATGTTTCCCTGTGCAATGGAATTCTTCATTTGCTGTCCACAGAATGTTAAACAAAATATAAAACAAGAAAGAAAAAGATAAAAATACAAAACAAAGCAATTTTAAAAGGCAGCTTGTTCAACAAATGAACAACAAAAGAGGAGATAGTAGAAAAATTAGTGTGCAAGACCATTGAGCGGAAGGGCAGGTTGACTAGAATGAAAAAGAAGAACTTGAGATTGACGACAGGGGAGGATGAAGATTACGGACGACGGCTTCTTGGAGGCAACAGCGAGCAGGAGAAAGAGGGGGATCAGGAATACATGCAGATGGGGGGATGTGAAGAGTGAGGAATGGGGGGTCGGAGGAGGATAGACGGATGTGGGGGAGGAGGCCTTCAGAGGAGTGGCCATCTGTTGTTTCTGCTGTCCTGCGGTGGAGACTGTCGGCTCTTATAACCAGGCCCCTTTCTTTGATCTTGAACAGAGCGATTTTTGTGTCTGTATGTATGAGACAGAAAGACAGAGAGAGAGAGAGAGAGAGAGAGAGAGAGAACCATGCACAGAAAACTCCAGTAATATGAATCTAAACCATGATCTTTTATGCTTTTTCTACTATATACAGATAATGTTGAGAACTTTGCACTTCACGGAGATGCCTCTAAATATCAAAATGGCAGCAGAGCAATATTTTTGTCCATTGACTTTCATTGTTAATGCCCTCTGTATAATCCCCATAGACTTTGTCTCATCTGTTAACTCCCTGTCCTGCTGTAAGTGATACTGCCCATCCATCGTGTCAGCAGTGTGCCGTGGCTGTGATGATGGAAGAGAGCCATTGTTAGAAGATGATATAAAGCTGCCCACTGTTGTAGTCATTATGATTTACAGTCTCTTTGGTAACATGTTTCCATGGATACAAGTTTTCAGGACTTTCCTGGCCTAAACTTCTGTCTTCTGATTGAGCTGTTTGCAATGATTACCCAGGGAAAATGTGTGCACACCAAGTGATGATCCACCATCTTTGCTTAGGGATACATAATTAATATTGACATGTCCCATTTTAAGCACGCCTTGTGTCACACAGTCAAGGTGTTGATGTCTAATGTCAAACGTTAAATGTGTTCATAGCGTGACAGGAAGGTAGAGTAAGCAGCTCTGTTTTGCATGTATGCATGTTTCTGAATAATTTCTTGTACTTGATAATGTTTGAATAGGCTCTTTGTCGCTGAAGGCTTTCCAGGGATCAACACTTACTTTTATCAGCTTTTGGTAAACGAAAATGAAATTATGGCTGCCATTTTTAGTCACCTTATATTTTGAGTCACTAAGATATTATGCAGCTTAATAATAAAAATGTGACATAAAAGACTCAAAAATGTACAAAAGTCCTTTCTATTTTCCGTTCATTATCATCTGGTTATTGATCACTTGAATCAATTTGATGTTAACGGGTTTGTCAAAGTTTTCACCCCACAATCTAACAATTTCCTTGCCATTGTCTCTAAAACAGAGGCCTGAACACATGCAAGTAAACAAACCAATGCATGTGCAGTAGTCTGGTTCCGGCTCTGACTAACAGCAATATTTCAATATTACCAATGCAACAAATATTACAAAAATATTTTGGGGTGCACATTTTGCTGCTTGCTGTCCCTATTTTTTTATTTATTAAAAAATTTCCACTGATTGCGACCAAATTGACAATTTCTCAACAGTCGAGCTCTGCTCTCTACGCATAAACACAGGGAGATCAATTCAGCCTTTTCACACGGTTGTATTAAAACCTGCATCGTGGTCTAATTATGTTTCTGTTGTCAGGAAGTGAGTTAGCAAGTGTCTGCAGCAGCTCAGCCGTTTCATGTGCTGCCTTCTGCGGGTTGCAGGTTGATATTTCCTATTTGTGTGCATGAGTGCAATCAGAAGGAAACAACTTCTTGGTAATTAGTGCACTCCGTTGTGGCATCTCTGAAACCTGTGGTGTGAAGACCTCAGGTCACTTTGCTATTTCAAAGGCCGTGAAGTGAAAGGAAAAAAGAAAAGACATGAAACATCGGAGTCCCTTTCTTTTTTAGAGTCGCCAACATTCATAGCAAAAAAAAAAATAGAGTTTCATTAAATGTATTTTGTGTGTCAGTGTGTTTAGAATGACTCAAGTCCAGTCCTGCACACTCGGCGGTGCTTGTTCTTAGTCAAGAGGGATATAAAAGGGCAAATTGGTATTGTAATTTTTTTTAATTTTGTCTCAGTTTTTAAGATTTTCAATGCAGGGAATGTACCGCAACCAGACAATGTTTACATCTTTTTGTGATAAGCTGTAATCAGAATTATAAATCAGTCGTACTAATAGTCTCCTGAGATTTAAGAACCAAAGCTATGGTACTTCTGTTGTTGTAGCCACATCTGTAGTGATTTAAAGCACAGTTGGAAGGGCTTCAGTATTGTCCTCCTGCCATGACCTGTTTACAGTATTTGCTTGCCTTCCACCCAAGGCATGCTGGGATGGCTCCAGCCACACATTGGATGGATGGGGATGCTACCTCCATCTAACAGATAGATGGAAACTAAAATCCCAATGCAGAATAATAGAAAATTGATTGTGCATTGACACGTCCACTTTGTCATGGCTGGTCAGCAGCGACTGACCTCATTTCAGTTCTCTTTTATGAGCTGCCTTCCTTTTCTGCTTCCTCTGTTTTTTGCTGCATGTGCCAGATATTTTAAGTTTTCTTGTATTTTTCATTATAGAAGAAGTGTTTCACAATGTTCAAGGCCTACCCATATTGAGATGAAACTTATTAAATGACGCCAGTTTTCACAGCCACCTGGATATACTGTACTGTTAATGCAGTGCCGTTATATGGATTTAACCTTTGTTTAGTTGTACTTGACTGTACTTGCAACACGGTGAAATGTGGCATCATGTGACTGTTTTACAGGTACGTCATCGAGCTTCAGACCAAGTTATGGCTCTGAAGATGAACAAGCTCAGCAGCAACAGAGCTAACATGTTGAGAGAGGTCCAACTAATGAACCGCCTTTCTCATCCAAACATCCTCAGGTTGGTAACTCACTAACTGACTGACTCATTATCTCCAAGGGCCCTTAAAATATTGAGATGGATCTAGAAAATGTGTTTATTTTTTTGTCTGAGTTTTGAACTGAGCTCATTCTATGGGACAATGGTAAATGGACTTGTACTTATACAGCGCCTTTCTAGTCATCTGACTACTCAAGGCACTTCACAGTGTTTGTCACATTCACCCGTTCACACAGACATTCACACTGATGGCAGTGGACATCTACAAACCATCTAATCTGATCTAACCATTCACACCACATTTACACACCCATGCGCAGCACGGGAAGCAATTCGAGGTTCAGTGTCTTGCCCAAGGACACTTCGACATGTGGACCGGGGGGGGATGTGGATCGAACCACCAATCTCTCGAACAGAGGACGACCCACTCTTCCACCAAGCCACAGCCGCCTCTGTGTTGTGTTCCTCTTTATTGTTCTACTTGATTATCACATTATCACATTACATCAGCTACTTTATAAAATGTGACTGGCTCTGGTGCAGGAAATTAATTATTGGCAGTGATTCTCTTTTAGCATCTCAAATGGTCTAATCCAAATGACCTGTTATGTGTCAGTTAATTATAACAGATTCAACCATAAGATGCCAGTAATAATTTGGGTTCAGCTTGCTTTGATAGATTCACAGTAGGCTTATTTTAAGGCTTAAGAGTTTAGGCCACTCTGTAATTGCTAATAGTTGAGTAAATCCTCATTATTTCCGCACAAATAACGTTACACATCATATTAGTCATTTCTTATAACACCTGCCACTTTCAGTATGAAATATATATATAATCTTAGTGTCTGCCTCTGCCTCTCTCTTCTCTCACTTGCTCATGAGTCTGTGGTTTTGACCTGTTTCCTTTGGGGTTGGCTAGAAACTGTGTCAAACGCAGAGCCTATTAACAGTGGGTATTGTAAACTGCCAGCCCCTGTTCGAGCTGCAGCAGCTGCCTAGAGCCAACAAGCGAGGAGGACCCTCTCTGTCACAGGGGAACAGGACAAGACTATGAACTATGACTATGAATTCATTTTTTTTTTTTTTTTTTAGAGATTTCAAGTCAATGCTTGGCCAGACTAGATGGGCAAGGCATGGCTTTGAGCCTCTTACGCCTGACTCTATTAACAGTTTTTAGAGGAGCTCCATAATATAAACAGCATATTTCCTGTGAGCTGACCAGTCACAATCATTTGGAGATGGGTGCAGTGTAGACAGCTGATTGGCTTTTCAACTGTGATACCTATAACTAGTGGAGGATGCTACATTGTGTATTTATTTTATTTTTGGGAAGCTGTGACTATTATATCAAGTAAACAAAACGTGCGTAATCGATCTTCTGACATTTTACGCTTTAAATGCAATCAAAACGGTGTTTTCCAGAATGCATAATACTACGAACAAGCATTTTGGCAGCAGTAATGTGCACATACAATAGATGTGGAGGACCTTTTAACGTCTCTATTGAACTCTTGTTTTCAAATTGTCCTTTGTGTGAATGCAAATAGATTTTCCTGTCATTTTATAACATTTCACAAGAACTGAGCACATTACCCCAGTTCTTCAGAGTACGTTAAGTGCTGCTGTCAAAATATCAATAAAAAAGAGAAATTGCTTTACGGCCTTGGATCAAAACACATTTCTGCTATGTCTGAGAAACATAAACCCAGTTGGTCGCTTAGTTCTTTAGGAATTAGTTAGCTTTTAGTGTGTTGAGTCAAAACCAAACACAGTGAAGCGGCTTTTAGTCAACATGCTGCACACAGATAGAACCAACTTCTGATGATCCTAAAGGCACCCAAACTTAAGCCACTTTCCAATCTAAAAGAATAAATCCTGTTCTCCTGTGGCCTTCGTTTAGTTTCTGTGCTGCTTTATGAAGAAGAAGAAGAAGAAGAAGAAGAAGAATTCCGCAATTGGGAAATTCAATTTCAATTTTCACTCTATTTTTTCATTTTACACACACACAGGAAATACACACACAGACAGGACCTATATACATGCAACTAGTGGAGAGATGTTAGAGTGAGGGGGCTGCCAGTGACCGGCGCCCCGAGCAGTTGGGGGTTCGGTGCCTTGCTCAACAGCACCTCGGCACTGCCCAGCAGATGAATTGGCACCTCTCCAGCCACTATTCGACGCTCCATTCATGGTCCACACAGGGACTCGAACCACCGAGCCTCCAGTTCCCAGCCAAGTCACCTATGGACTGAGCTACTGCCGTCCTCCCATTGAATTCAGGGAAACTAATTATATTTTTATTATGTATTTTATTTGACCTTTTATTGCCTTTTTTAAATGTTGTTCTAATGCACTTCTTTATCTTATGTAAAGCACTTTGAACTGCCTCTGTATTTAAAGGAGCTACACAAATAACCGTGCACTGCCGCGTGTTTTATGACAGGAAAAGGAAAAGTCTGTAGACTAAATAAAACTTTATTGCAATGAGAATTCAAATGACTACAGTGTCCCACAATAGCATTGATGTTCATCTTCTGTAGTAAACACTTTCTGTCAGGCTCAAATTCTGCTGTGGGCTCCAGGGTGGGAGAGTGTCTGTTTCTGAACATGCACATACATGCATAAATGTGTGTGTACTTGGGCACACACACATACACTATCTTTTACAATGCCATCTTTGTTTGAGCCGAGAGGATTGTGTGAGTGTGTTCTTGTGTGTTAACGAGCAGACACTGAGGGGTTCATTGTTAGCGAAAACCTAACAAGGACCCACAAAGTTGACCTTTTCATTGCCTTCAGAATTACGAGGCCTTCAGCGCTGTTTGTGAACAAAGTTGGTTCATATGTTGCTCTGAACACACATTGTTTCACTTTAGCTGAAGGGGTGCATAGTCCTTTCTGGGTTAAGGATGTTTTCCAGCCTCTTGGGCTTAGGAGCACATAAAAAGCAAGTCATTAAGCTAAAACAAGCCTTTTTCTCTTATATAGTGGCACGCAATGTGTCAGAGTGGTGGAGAAAGCGAAAGAACTGAGATGCTGCTTGTGTTAAGAATGTATAAATTGATAGGCATGGTAGACGGAGAAATGGATGGAATGCAGGTGAAGCATTTGGGCTTTTATTATCCTCCTGTTAACAGACAGTCTCGCAGTAATTGCTTGTCTGGTCTTGCCTGATGGAATCTTAATCTTTTCTTAACTATTCTTCCTGCTTTCTCTGTTTACTCACAATGGAGAAGGTCAGGCAAGTGTTTTGATATTTATTAATAGGGTTTATAATGAGGTTGTCTATATTTACAGTAACAAGCACATTACCTCAAACGATTTAGAAAATATTGAGATAATATCATTTGAAAATTGCAGTTTTGGTTTCATAATTAAACTTAACATTACCAAAGTTCAATGTGATTAAAATCACCAGGGTTACATAACTCATGATTTCACATTCGTGAGCAGATTTAATAATAATTTATGCTGCTTACATACAGAAGGCTTAAGAAGGAAGATATGAAATGTTATCGATATCAAATGTCTAGTGTATGTGTGTATGCTTGGGTGTGTGCGCATGTGTGCATGCGTGCGTGCGTGCGTGCGTGCGTGCGTGCGTGCGTGCATGCGTGTGTGTACTGTATATATAAATCTCAAACCGTTTCTTTCGCATTGTTGAAAAACCAGACGCCGAACTGCATTCCGACAATATTTCTGTCAACTTGAAAATGCACATAACATTAGTGCAAAATGAACATAACGTGCAAAGATCAGAGCTCAGATCTTTGCACGTTATGTGCATTTTGTACTAATGTTTTTGATGAAATGAGAAAATACTCCGCTCTTTTGATCTGTCTGTTTGATCTGTATTTAGTTCCCGCAGGAAAAAGCAAAATAGGCTTTTCCAAGTGTTTATTTCATATAGACTAATATTGAATCACCAGAACACGTGCTATATTGTTATTGAGATATGAACTGACCTATATCGGGATAGAAGATTCGGGCCATACCGTCCAGCCCTAGTTTCAGCCTTAATACTCTGATTCAAGCAATTCCTCTCTGTTTCTAACAAATCTCCCTCCTTGTGTTAACTCAAAGATGAAATCATAACGTTATGAGGACCTCATCTTGCATCTCTTTTGTGGTTTTGCAGGTTCAAGGGAGTGTGTGTCCATGAGGGCCAGCTCCATGCTCTGACAGAGGTATGAAAACACACCACTTCACATTAAAGCTTCACACTAAAGTGTACACAAACATACAATATGTGAGCTCAAAGTGTCTCTGCTAATGACAGGTGGTGCACTGGTATGTTTATGTCCTTGTACCGATGCACCCATGTGTTTGTATACGTACCTACCATTTTCAGGTGAACATCACATCATCAATGAATACAACACAGAAGCACGCTAGTCTGTAATTGTGGAAAATAAAAAGAACTGAATGTTCCTAAGTATGGAAACACTCGTGTGTGCGTGTGTGTGTGTGCGTGTGCGTGTGCGTGTGCGTGTGCGTGTGCGTGTGCGTGTGCGTGTGTGTGTGTGTGTGTGTGTGTGTGTGTGTGTGTGTGTGTGTGTGTGTGTGTGTGTGTGTGTGTGTGTGTGTGTGTGTGTGTGTGTGTGTGTGTGTGTGTGTGTGTGTGTGTGTGTGTGTGTGATAATTTGATACAGGCAGCTGATAATTCTATTAATTCTCCAGCGATGCTTTATGTTAGGACACACCATTAGGGTTGTACTGCGCAAAGCTGCACAACGCCTTTATTTAAGCTGTGTGTGTTTGTGTGTTTGCAATAATCAGTAATTAATCATTAAAACCCTAGTTGTACAGAAGGTCAGGCCTAATGGTCTTAATTTGGAAGACAAATGAGAGGTAAAAAGTGCAAATATAACCTGAAACCTTATTTATATGGCATTCCTGTTGTTGTGAAACCGTCTTACGCTTATCTAAGTCTTTCTTTTTTGCTCTAAAAGACAGAGGGGACGGGAAGCAGATGCACTTTGACGTAAAAATGTAATATCTGACATTTGTGTCGATGTTGCATCATGCTTCCGTCAGGTTTTTTGTAGTAACTAATATGTGATTAAATACAACTTCTTAAGACCACAGGTAAAATAGAAATCCACTAGTGTGAATACACAAAAGGCTGCAAATATTACAATTCTTTACTTCATATTTAGAACCATTGGTGGGGTATCGGTTTCTAAAAGATGGATCCTAAATATGAGAATTTTACTAGATTAAAGGACAATTACTGGTATTGATTAGTTGATTAATTGATAAGTGATTGACAGAAAATTAATCAGAAATTATTTTGATTATTGGTTAAATGTTTGTCATTTTTCAAAAAGCGCTGTTTGCTGGTTACAGCTTCTCAAATGGGAGAAATTGCTGATTTACCTTCTTGCATTATAGCAAACTATATTCTTATATCTTTAAGTTTTGGACTCTTGGTCAGACATAAAAAGCAACATGAGGACATCATTTTGAAAATTGTGATGGGTAATATGAAATTATTTTCTGCGTCATTATGGACCAAAAGATTAATTGAGTGCAATGTGTAAGTACATGTAAATCTGGACAGATAATAGAAAACACATGATTCATCCCTCTGAAGAAAGCATACACTGTTTAAGATGCTTCCAGGCGCACACATGTGCGTGATTACACTGTTACATTGCTCAGTGAATGTGCTTATTGTAGCCTTGACAAACAGTGACAAACACCAATTTCCTGCAGTTTCATAACACGTCATAAGATGCCAAATTCATGCACACAGACACAGACTTCTTCCTATACTGTATTTGCTTTGAGTGAATCCATGCATTCTAGGACACACGTGGACACAGTATGAATATACACACACGCACACTGCGGTAGGTCTTGTTTTCCTGCTGCAGGGTAAACAGATCCTGTTGTGTCGTGTCAGGACCAAACTGGATGCTCGGACCCTGGTAGCAGGCTCATGCTGTTTTGTTACCTGACCCCTACTATGAGGCCGAGCGCAGAGGAAATGGAGAATTAAGTGACTGCATGGCCCCAAGCTACCTCGAGAAACTCACCGTCTCCCACACACAGACATGCTCAGACAACTGCACAACAAACCAAAAAATAGGCATAAGAGAACAGTTTGACGACGTACTTTTCACTTTTGTGAATGATTAGATAGCATTAAGAGCAGCCAATACCACGCAATAACATAGCCATTAGGCAGTGATGGTTATGCTTCTTCCACCAGCAGCCAAAACCTGTCCATTAAGCTGTTAGCCGAGAAGGGTTCGTTCTGATTTTAGTTTAATTGGCCAGCTCAGATTCAGTCGTCTCAGACTGCGTTGATGTCTGAGATGGGTCAGCGTTTCCTTGATCTCTGTTATCATGATATCTGTTATATCTCTGTTTACCGTGTTAGATCATCATCGCTTGCTCTGACAGACACTATTTTCTGACTGACGTGTCGTGTTACACGTCATTAGCTGTGGCATAACTGCATATTGAACAGAGGTTTTAACACAGTGATTTTTGTATATGTTTTGCTTTCTGGTTTGAAAGGTTAACATTGCAGTTAATGTAAATGTTGCAGAATTTTATTTAAATAACACAATAAATGAACAGTGATATAGTGCATTTTGCAGCTTCCTTTGCCTGTGTTCAAGGCATCCCGTTGTGGGATCCACTCATTTAGAGGACCAAGCCTTGTTTTATCTATCCTGAATCTCAATCCAATACACCTCCATAGGAAATGCTCCTGCAGTCATAATCTGGGCTAATGGTAATTCATGACCCATGGCAGGATTATACTGCTGTTTGAAGCTGCTCCCAGCAGCAAACAAGGATCTCTTTGTGTGAGTCTTTCCAGGGTTTTTAGTGTTGTAGATACATTTTCACAACAGAATGTTTCTAATTCGGTTCATCATGATCATGGCGAGGCACATATATGGCTCAAACGTGTGCTATGTCAAGTAATAACTTGGGTATATCAGTAACTCCACAAATAGGATAAAGCAAATTCCAGGGAAAATACCACTCCTGAATAAGAGGCTTTTTTGAAAGCGACTTTACTTCCATTCTGTTACTTTGAGTTGACACAGCAGGTGCACTCTGCTACTAAACCATGTGATTTGTATTTTGGAGCAGGCACACTTTGCACTCAGAATAATACAATATAAATGGGGGCTGTCTGGATCTTAAATGAAATGATAAAGGAATGAAGTTGGATTAGTCCGAGTTTTAATTGTCTACAGTGGAGTTTTCCGCTGTTGTATCCCTTTCAACCAAACAGACAACAGATGTTGAACTCTGTGGCTACTGAGGAATTTGCTGGACAAATACTGTAATCCTCTGACTTCTTGAATGTGTGTGTGTGTGCGTGTGTGTGCGTGTGTGTGCGTGTGTGTGTGCGTGTGCGCGTGCGTGTGCGTGTGTGTGTGCGCGTGTGTGTGTGTGTGTGTGTGTGTGTGTGGGTGGGCGGGCTGCGTCAAAGCATTGCTTTATCATTAATGAATCCTAACATTTTGGCATTTCAAAACAATAGATATAAATCATTGGGCCAGCACCTTCGATAGTTTTGTCCAAACTGTTAATTAGGATCAAAAAAATAGAAAAAGACAAGCAATGGACATAAAGATTTTTCATGCATGTGGACTATTTTTAGTGAATGTTTAACTATATGAGATCTAAGGACAAACAATACATTTAAGTTCTAGACTGAAAAATGTTCCAGCTTATGCCTAAATGCTGCAGGAAGTCGAACACGTGAGAGAGTAGTTTCTCAATTCATTTCAATTCAATTCAATTTTATTTATAGTGCCAAATTATAACAAAAGTTATCTCAGGACACTTTACAAACTAGGTAAAGACCACACTCACTGACTTATTTATGATTTACATAGACCCAACAATTCCCCCGTAGAGTACGATGGCAACGAAAACCTTCCCTATTACAGGCAGGAACGTCGGACAGGCCCAGCTCTGTGGAGGACGGACATCTGTCTTGACTATCTTAACTGTTTCATCTTCACCAGGCGACATTCTAGTTAATTGTGGTATTATAACACTTCATTTTTTAAAAGAAGATTTGTTGTTACAGAGGTATTTACAGCTTGCATAGGTTACTCTAGGAATTAGATCCAGAAAATGTCCAAACATTACGTGACATACCTACATACAGGTTTTCCTTATTAGCAATCCTGGGATCCAATGTGAATCTGGCTGTGACCCCTACATTCAGCTGGAAAAGTCACGCAAAGCTTAGGAGAAATTATGATTTGTTTTTGTAGAAAGGCAGCTCATTGAGTTGATAGAGCGCTGTAGTTATCTTAAAATTAGAATTAATCCAACCAGAAGGCAAGTTTATTCAATGACGTGAAGAAGTAGACACCTCCTCCCCTCACCACCAGCCCCCTGTGTCCTAATTCTGTGCCTGTCAGTCATACTGGTAACCACAGCTAAACCAGACCATCTCTTTATCCCATCTCAGCTCTATCTAGTTAACCACTGTTGTTCCTGATATGTGACATGGGATTAGTGTGTCTTTGTGTTTGCATGCAAGCAGCAAGGTCAGACAAGTTATTCTGGATCAAAGCTGACAGACAGAGGAAAAGACCCACCCTGGATCATTTAAAACCCGCTTAGCTGATTTGTCCTCTTGGCTGCCCACTCTTTAGCACGATCAGACGGTCCACATTCATACACGTAGGAAACTAGCATAGCTGTCAGCCAGTTGAATAATCTGCCAGACAGATTTTATGCAGCCAATTGCTCGATACACCAGCTAAACCCCCAGGCAGGAAGGTCGACTGCCTGTAACCCAAACAACTCACCAATCAGACCTCCAGTATGTGAGTTGGATAGGCAGTTGGTTTGTGTATGTAGATAGTCAGTACCTTTATGTCAGTGAAGTGTTACCAAGGAACTTTCAAGCCAGCTAACCAGTCTGTTGTTTCTGTCCCTGGCAACTGAGTGTTGCATTACTATAATAAGAGTATTCTCACTTCATTTACTAATTATCACATTTAATTCCGCTGAAAAGTGGTTTTACATCTCCCCAGCTCACTATCACAATCGTCAAATGTGTGCTATTCACAGCATAGCAATGCAATTCAAATCGGAAGAACATTTAATGATGGTAATCAATTATTGTTTGGCATATTATGTTTATCTGTTAATGTAATAACATGCTGTCAGATATAACATTTCCAGCAATTTTGTAGATCCATTTGACCAAGCAACATTTTTTTTTTTAAATTATTAGAAAGTGAAAACTGAACTTGTATATTATACACATTCCAGGAAAATGCAATGGTTTTTGATCCTTCCCTTGTGTGTCAGTGTTTTGTTAATATTTATCTGTGTGTCTCTCTTTGTCTTTCTCCAGTACATCAATGGTGGAAACCTGGAGCAGCTTCTAGAGAGCAACAAACACCTGAGTTGGCCCACAAGAGTGAAACTGGCCTGTGAGATCGCCAGTGGTCTGGCCTACTTGCACTTAAAAGGCATATTCCACCGGGACCTCACCTCCAAGGTTAGTTATTAGACAGGCTAACTATGAACTCAATTAAATTCAATTTCATTTACTGTGCCAAATCATAACAAAAGTTACCTCAAGACACTTTACATATAGAGTAGGTCTAGACAATACTTTATAACTTATTTATGATTTACATGAGGGGCAAATATGAGTTGGTTTTGTCAGCTCATAGTGCAATATCTTAGGGCGCACTCACACTAGTCCCGATTGATTCGGGACTGCCCCCCCCTCCCCCCTCGCCAGACCTGGCCTGCACACACTGCTTCGGGCCAAGGCATGATTGCTTTAACTTAGACACCAATTTACATGTTCTATGCTCGTGCAAGTATTTGAGCAATCATGCTAGCGAAGTCCATCTTTCTCAGTCAGTCCAGGGCTGAGAAGCGTGCCGTGCCTAGGTACTGTTGCACTCACACTGGTCAAACGAACTAGACTTTAGCCTTGAAGCGTACTTGGGCAAGATATGAATGCCAAGTGTGAGTGCGCCCTTATTTGACTAATCGATCGTTTTGGTGTAAGATTTGTGAGTCTGTTGGTAATTTTTTATACTTTTTTTCATGCTGAATGATTTATTTCCAAGAAATGTATCAGCACATCTCTGGAAAACAAGATTTATAGTGGTGCTTTTGCATGGTTTTTATGGAGACACTCACTCATACTCAGTTTTACATATCTGACGAATCTGCTTATCAATTAGTTGTAAGTTGACAGCCCAAAATATCAGTGATTGTTCCCAGGATAATGCAGCAAACTCTGTACATAAGAGTTGTGTTAGATGTCGTATGCAAATGTTAAAGATGATAGGTGTTTTGACTCTTGACACACTTATCTTTTCCTCTTAGACATGTTAACCTCTCTGTGAAGATCACAGTGTCACAGTTAGATGTGATAATATGTACCAGGCTGCTTCTAGTTTTCCCGACTTGACCCAGAGATATGTTGGCATGGAACTGGCAGGGAACACTCTACTGTAAACTTAGATCCATTCCCTGTCTAGATTTATAGCTCGTAGGAGAATTAAAAAGTGCATAGAGACATTTAAGAGAAGTTTAAGTGAAACCTGTTATACTTTTGACTCTGAGGGGTAAATGGTGTGGTCATAGCCTTGCAGATTATAGTTCCTTTGTCCTTAAAACAAAGTCCATTTGCTTATGAATTATACCCTAGTCTTAAAACTAAATAGACAAAACACCTTTCATCTATCTAAATGTTCTCACTATAAGTACAAGAAATGCCCAGGAATAGGATTATGCCTCAGAAATTAAGGACCAGTTGACAGTTTAAGACAAATCTAAACAAAAGGTACATAACACATTGAACATGTACCATACATTAATTGACAGTGAAGCAGCATGGCACAGCACGCTTAGAATAACATGTATAAATAAACTGTGAGAACATTAACGTTCAGCTCAACTCTGTCTCCCTGGCTACAAAATGTCAGTTTGTTAACTTTCAAGTTCCACAGCAATGAAGTCCACATGACTGTTTTTTACAGTGAAATTAGAGTACCGCTTGGGTGATATTAATGACCATTGCAACATACGGTAACAGTACATTTACAGATGGTTAAGTTCAATCAGGAAGTGGAGGTTTGGCTGATGTGTTTATACTGCAAAATGTTTTTTTACTTCCTCAACTCAACGTGTGTTATTAATGATGCTGTTTTTCTGTGTTCACAGAACTGCCTGATCAAATGTGATGACAACGGCTACACAGCGGTGGTGGGAGACTTTGGCCTGGCAGAAAAGATCCCCACCAATCTGTAAGGAGTTCTCCACTGATTACTGCTCTACATAAATATACCCAGATTTTTACTAGGGATTACCAAAAAAATATCTCTTGGAAGATTGTTTCCTTTCTTCCAAATGCTTTACCTAATTAAAGCAACTTTTGATATTATTGAATCTAATGAATGTGTTGTGTGAAAAGGGGCTGTCACCCAAATCTAACTTGACAGAGGTGTGTAGCCTCTTTTAGCTCACTGTGTTGGTTTTAATAGCACATTTACTCTGTGGTTGAGTCTCAGCTGTTCTTATCAACTCCTGCAAGGCAAGGCAACTTTATATGTATAGCACTTTTCATACACAAGGCAGACTCAAAGTGCTTTAAAGCACAACATGTCATGAATTAAAAATGCATTACAGAAAGACAGAGAGAATAAAAACATAGACAATAATAAAAAACAGTGCCGACGTTAAAAGTGCAAAGATTTAGTAGAAAGCTGAGGTGAACATAAAAGTTTTCAGTCTAGTTTTAAAAGTGGTCAGAGTGGGTGAAAGTCGGCCCATGGGTCGTGCACAAACCCACGTACACTACCTGCCAGTCACACAATGGTAAACAGACAGCTAGTGAGTGGCTGATGAACGAAGTCAAGCGCTTAGCTGTTAGAGCCTCAAGATATTTGTTTAAGAAAACCACAGCTTAAAAGATAGAGAACATTAGACAACATTAGCACTCTATTGAAGTTGTGTTACACCACCTAAAAGGTCGTCTAGCTTGTGCGTTTGTATACTAGCAATAAATATTTAATAATGTTGTAATGTAGCTGTAACTTTTAGCTGGCTGTTTTATGTGTATACTTATGTTAGATGGTTTATCTGCCCCTTAGTGACCAAAAACGTAACAGGCTTCATCAGCAAAACCTTTTAGATATATCTGTTAAAGTAGGTAGGTATTGCTTTTTAACCATTAGGCCCTTGTTATTATTATTATTATAGCTGCCCTACCCCTTTATTTTACACTAGGACTTAATCTTCTCTTTGATTCCCTTTAAAAGAGAAGATGTCATATAAGAAATGTTTATTATTATCTCTGTTCTCCACGTTTTTTGTTCCTTTCGTTTTTCTTTTAAAGCTATTTGTAACTCACTTTCGTGGGTTTCTCCTCCTCCTCCTCATACCAGGCACAGGGTTATTTATTAACACGTCTGGCACCGACATTAACAGCACGCTGTACAGTTCACATTCTCAACTTTAGTGTTTTGATAACAGTGGGATACTATCAGTGTAGGGTTTGAGTTTTTTGAATCTTGCAGTAGCACAATAAAGGAGGGCGGATTGTTTTCTCTTTTGTAAAATGTCTTCAGGAACAGAGTTGTTACAACACAGACACATAATATTTTCATAATCTTGTATATCTGTGTATTTGGGTATGCAAACATGTATGAATAACATACATACAGTAATGGAAGGCCCTGGTGCAATTTAACTGCTATTATGTGTTAACTAGAGGTAATAGACAGATCAAGGGGGTAATAGAGCGACAGGGGTTAGTTTTCATATTTGTATGTTCTGTGTCAGCTTCTTGTATCTGGCAGGTTGGTCACATTAACTTTACATAGACTGATTGAGGACATGACTTTACATGGTGTGACATTCACACACAGTCTGCTCTGCCGGCATGATTTTATTCCACTATTCCACCAGGAAAACAGGGTTCAGGAACCATCTCAAATCCCCTGAAGTTTCTTGAATTATCTGACCCAAATGACTTCCTCAGGATAATGGACCACATATCAGTTCACTTCCACTTTATTTATAGTGCCAAAACATAACAAAAGTTATCTAAAGACTGTTTACATTTAGAGTAGGGCTAGAGCACACTCTGTGACTTATATCATGTTGTACATATTCTGTGTGTGTGTGTTTGTTGTGTGCAGTGCTGAAGTAGAGAAACTGTCAGTGGTTGGTTCTCCTTTCTGGATGGCTCCAGAGGTGCTGAGAGATGAATCCTACAACGAGAAGGTAAAGTCAATGTTGACTTCTAAGCTCAAGTAGCAAGTAGGGCTATAAGCTGGTGTGGGAAATAAACTCACGTTAGATAACATTAGGTTATAGTTTTGAATATATTTGAACACCTGGGGAAATTTGATCATAAAATCAGCAAAGAAATAAGATGTAGATAGAAGAATGAGTTGGGATGAAGATGTTTCCATCGAATGTGGAATTTCTGGAATTTATTTGTGGATCTTGGAGAGTTATATTTCAGACGGTGAGGTCAGAGAGACTGGTAAACGTTATAATCGGGAGTTTGTTTTATAATAAACCAGGCAGTTCACAGTTTTTGAAGAACCCAATGAAGAGAATTTTCGGTGTTAGCACGTCTTTATGTGTGTCTGTCTTTTCTTCAGGCTGACGTATTCTCCTACGGTATAGTCCTGTGTGAGATCATTGCAAGGGTCCAGGCTGACCCTGACTTCCTTCCCCGCACAGAGGTGACTGCTCCTTTACTTCTCAACTCTTTTCTACCATATAACCTGGTATCACTCCACCCACCTGTTTGCTTTGTACACAGGGTTATCTGTTGATGTCCCATAATTCACACCCTGTTTGTACTGTGTAACATTCACATGACTCATACAGGCAAAACTATAAAGGAACTGTTATCATTGGGTGCCCGGTGGATATTATTGACCCATTATAGCTCATGACATACAGTATGTATTGATATTTGTGCAAATGTCAACCACCAGAGAGGAGCTGGTTTTTCAAATGTACCTTTCAGTATAATGTTATAGTCACAATTCTTTAATTACTACCTTTAAGGGATACTTCTAAAAATATCTATATGTTTATTATGAAAAAACAACTATTGGTTATTATATAAGTGCTTTAATTGATCTATATGCTCTTCTAATATGAGGTACATGATTTTTATTCATATGCAATATATATATATATATATTTCATAAAGTAAATGAAGTGTAGATTGTCTTAAACACAGTGGAAGGCAGCTTTTTAACCCCCAAACAACTGCAGCTATTATTTGTTTATCTGTGATTTGTCCAACATTTAATTCTAAAAATATTGTAAAAACATATTTACCTTTTTTTTTTTACCCGCAGATACATTGTTTCTATCACACAGCCAATGTTATTTAAAATGTCAATGGACAGTTAGAGCCAAAATGCAAACTTGGCAGTCAGCAACGCTGTGTCTGAGGGATTAGTTTGACATGCAGCTGGTTTTGGCAGAGAGTTATAACATGTCAAACATCTGACGAAGCTCTGTCTTTATCCCACTTACAAAATGGTAAATATGAATTTCCTGTTTAACTTTTGTGGATCCAAATCTCTCTGTCTCTTTGTCTTGTCTTTCTCTTGAGCAGAACTTCGGCCTGGACTATCACACGTTCCAGCACATGGTTGGAGACTGTCCGCCTGACTTCCTCCAGCTGGCCTTTAACTGCTGCAATGTGAGACACACTCCCGTCCCATCAGTCTCTGTTAATTCAGACATTGTAACAAGCCATGTATCTGTTAAAGTTAGTATGTGGTGGGCATTTTATGTTTAAGTGCATCTATCTTTCTTTCTCTGCATTGAGAGGAAGATATTTCCCAAACGACTTGTCTTGATTGTTTCCTGGGATCTCCACAGCTTTATTTTTAATTTCTTAAGTAACTATTATTGCCCTGTCCAGAAACTGCAATCTGATAATCTGAATAATCTGATTTAGCTCACTATCCAGGAGGTCTTCTGTTCACTGAAAGCTGGATCAGTTACTAGGCAGACTGGACTTTTCTCCATATTCGTACATTCAATTGCTGTTAAACTGAGTAACTATTGAAATGAAAAGGAACATCTAATCAATCAAACCAAAACAAATGTGCTTTTTTTCCCACAAGAGTTTAGTTTTACTCACATCGACTCCTAATCACTGGACTAGGGTCGTGATATTTGTTTCTCTGATATAATCACAAACCGCAGAAGATGAGGGCAGTAAAGATTTTGGAGCACCCTGCTGACTGATCCGATATTGGCTCACTCCATCCCCTCTCATCCTTGTCTGTCTCGCTTTTATCATCCTTTTCTCCTTATCCTCTGTCCAAGTCTGTTTCCAGAGCTACACAGTGTCATTTCATTTTCTCAACAGTCAGTTTCACAGAATCTTTCTAATTTGAACTCGTATGAACGCCTGTGTCGGCTGAATGTCTTAATTTTTGTTCCCTGTCTTATTTTTTTCCCATCTGTTCCTTTATACTTTTATTTATTTAACCTTTACCTATACAGGGGTGTTATTCTCAAGAGAGATCTGGTCAACACACAACAGCAATGTGACACAAAGTTACTGACAAACAGGACATTTCATACATAGACAAAATAGGACATCGCTCATAAGTGATGAGTGCCAAAGTTGTAGTTTAAAAGCATCAAGAAGAGCAAAAGCAGACTAAGGATTGATTTATAAATGAAGTCACACTAGTGCAAAGCTCTTTGCATTGATCGTTTTCTCCCTTAGCAGCAGCCTCCTTTGTTTTGCTTTCCCATTCCTTCATCTTCAACTTTAGTCCCTTGCTTTGCTTCCAATCGTCCTCACTTTTAAATATCCTCAATAAAATGTTTGATGTAACATCTTTCTCATTAGCATAGTATACCTATATTATTGCTTTAGACGTGTGAACATGTAAGCCTGCAAGTCCTGGTGCTTCCGGTTACAAAGAGGACCTTTTTTATTTAAACACATCAAGGTGTTTTCCGTTGGGTCCCACAGGTTTTTCTTTTGTACCACTTTCTGCATGTTTTAAAGTAAGGTGCCAATAAAAAATCATAAAACAATATAACAGATTATAAAATACAATGGAAATGCCTATAGAGGCATCTACTCTGGTCTTGTTTGTTTATGTAAATTATTATAATGTTGTATAATTAACATGGACACATTTCCTTAATGTTTAACTGTTACATGCAGCACCTATGCAAATGGCAAAAGTCATTCTGTGGGTTTTGTGTTTTCCTTTTCCCCCGATAATGCACCATGCTACAGTATTCAAATAAAAACTTCATCCTTCTCCATATTTCTATTTTTTCCTCCCCCAGATGGACCCCAAACTCCGTCCGTCCTTCCCAGACAACGTCAGGCACCTCGAAGAGATCGTTGCACGCCTTAAAGTTGAAGAGATGGTGCACGAGTGCGTCCCACTCAGTGTGGACAACGACAAGAAGACCATACCAAAAGGTACCAGCACTGCACATAATCTCACTCTGTGATGTGTCATTTTAGCTTTACAGTCAAGAAAAGTCACCTCCTTTTGTTTACAGTAAGATGCATGTTAGTTCCCGTAAAGGAAAGTGTTTGGAAGGGAAACTGTAATCCAAGCAAGGCAACAGAAACCTATTTTCTATCCTTCTCCTGGCTCTGCTCTTCTGCTCTCTTATTTAGTCAGACTGCCAGCTGCTCAGTTAGTCAATAGTTCACTTGTTATCCTGTCACTGTCAGGCCTGACGGAAACTTCTCTCCTAACCCAACCCCAGTTCCTCTTGCAAAGCATGCATGTTTGTCCAGACAGTGACAAGCATACTGTTTACACTGTCTTCAACCAAACATGCAAACAGGTTTGTTCAAGCCAGATTTAACCTCCACTTCCTTTTTAGTCAGGCGATCAGCTTGTCAGGAGAGTAATATCCCTATTTCCACCATTATATCTGGACCCTCTGTTTGCAGCCCAGGTTATTCAGTCAAATCTGTTCTAACATTATCACACTTAGAACCAGAGCGCAGGGTCCTTGGTTGCTGATAATATACACTTTGCAATGACTGAAGGAAAACTGGTCCGAGATTTTAGACGCCTATTTTGAGATACTTGATCCATGCAGGCCCAGGTTTCACTTCTAATTTGGTCCAGCGTACCGCCGCCTGCATGCCTGACCAGCTCGGAGTCAGTAATGTTTTTGTTAAGGGAAGCCAAACGGCTCCTTTTCCTCAGCGGAACAGTGTGTGAAGGAGAAGAGCACGGTCATATGATGTCACAGGATGCAGGAATGAGATATATTAGTGACTCCAGCGTGGTTTCTTACAGCTAGTGTTGTGTTGTGTTGTTAATCTACTGTAGATGAAGCTATCGAAATGTATAAATACATTCTGGGCCTGTTGACATGAGAAATATCTCTAATATAGCTGTTTTTGTGTGGAAACTACTGCCTGGATGGGACAGTTTTCATTCCTCGTGTCATGAGTACTTCATGAAATTCTTCTGCTCCTTCTCTGTAGTTACCTGGTAACATCAGCTCACACTCATTGTAAGACATATTTCAATTGCATAGCAATGTTTTAGCCAAATATTTTGGTAGAGCATTTCATGAGTAACGAGTAATTCCTTCAGATGTCTCCTGGCGTAAATGAGATGCATGGAAGAAGTGCAACAGTACTTTGAGATTTGAGAGAAGGGATGACATAAGATGTTTTTGTGGTTAGCTCATGTGTTTCTATGCGCCAGCTTTGGGAATAACAGCTTTTTGCGAACTAGGGAGATTACCATTTTTGATCTTAAATTAACAACCTCTTTCTTAACAATGTGATTCCATTTCATCCTCAAGTTTTTCCTTTCATCCCAATATTTTTTTCCTGCTGCACTACTTAAAGTTTATGAGAATATTAAGTTGCACCCACACGTCAGGACATTTCTGTATCAAAAAAGCTATTTCAGTGCTTATAAAAATATTTGAAGAACAACTCATACAGTATATCTGTACTATACACAAGATTGAGTCTGTATTGCCACCTGGTGGTCACATTAGATTATTTCTTTTACCATCAGAACACAAGATATGACAATAATTTAACTCTATGTTTATGTTTATTTCTCTTAAAAAAAAGAAGATACACCTCTAGACTTGTAACTTGTAAATTTGAAATTTAAATGTTGTGGTTTTATGTCAATTTAAGTAACGTGTCACAAAAAATGACCTGTGTGTCCGTTCTAGGTGAGAAGATCCAGGGCTTCAAGCGTCTGAACCCTCTTGGTTTCCAGGACGATAAAATCCCTCCAAAATCCCCCCGCCCCCGACGGAACATCTGGCTCAGCCGCAGCCAATCAGATATCTTCTCCTGCAAAGCAGGAAGAAAAGTCAACGTCCAGGACCCTTACTATAACCCCTCCATTGATCAGCGAGCCTCCAAAGCTCGCAAGATCAACCCGTTCACCGCCCGTGAGGACCTCTGTGGGGGCAAGATCAAGTTTTACGATGTGCCCAGCAAGTCTGTCTTCTCACTGGTGTTTGACCTCCACTCACCTCCGGGGAGTGCGTTCAGCAACCAGCCGTCTGCTCAGGGACCCGGAGGACCCCAGCAGGAGACGTCTTACTACTGGCAGCAACTACCAGGCAGACAGTGTCACTCCTTACCAGTGTCCCCCCAGCTGCCCCGCTACGAGGTCTTCCATCTCGCTGCTGCTGTTAGCTCCAATAACAACGGTTCTGTTACCTGTAACTCCAGCCAGCTCTCCACAACACTGCCAGGTGAGTTATATAATGAGCATGTCCCTTTGACAGTTGTGATATAAAAGTTTAATGGGAAAATAAAAATAAAAAGGGCTTTTTTTGACACGTGCAAAGAGTTTTAAACGTGATAGCAATCCAACATTATTTGGCATTTAAAAATAGGAATGCACCTGATTTTGACGATGTTCACGGATGTTGGTTATGGGGCTTTTGGCAGTTGGTGAAGTGGGAAGCTGTTGCAGGAACTAAACCACAGGCACTCATTTATTTTTCAACCAAATTAGAGAATTGGCTCTTTCGAGTGAGCTGCCCCAGCCTGTAAATTGTACAGGAGCAGGCGGCAGCAGCAGGGTGTGGTGACAAAAGGCTGCGGTCAAATCGGACAGTTCCCAGCCTTTTCCACAAGCCTTTAGTTTTTACAGGAAGTCACTGACACTCACATCCTCTTAGGATCCAATTTAATAAAATGTTATCAGACCCATGTATGCAGTCTCCAATTGTTTGGATTAGGACAGAGTAGCTTATTAAAATGCTATACAGGCGATCTGCTGCTTATGGTAATATACAGTAGAACAGGGGTCCGCAACCTTGTTTGATATTAAGTGCCATTTTATCCTTTTGCCATGTCAACATTAAGCTTGTCTCTAAAGCCAGCTCCGACGGTGTTATTTATTTCTCCGCCTGCACCGCTGTCTGTGAAGACGGCAAATGATATCACAATCTCTCAAATTCAACCAAAAGTTAAATGTATCGTTGAGTCAACATCTAAACCAGTCAGCTGTTGGATCAGTTAAGAGCGAGGAGTTTCCCATCACTCCCTGGCTCTTGCAGTCGGTGGAGAGCGACTGCAGCGCCTGAACCTAAAAGCTGCGGCAGCCTTGATCTTGTGGGGTTATCGTTGAAAGAACGTTGTTGCAGCAAGTCAGACACAAACCGCTGGTGACGTTGGCCTGGCTCATCTGGAACAAGCCTAATACTCGTTCCCTTCTCTCTTTCTTGTTTCCCTCTTTTTTCTCTGATGCAGGCCTGACGGGAAGTGACGCCCGGCAGAAGGCAATGCTAAGTGGCTGGGCGAAGAAATACGTTGTGGTTGAGATCCCACCTTACTGCAGGCAGAGAGGAGGGGATGAGGACGGAGAGGAGAGAAAGGAAGGAAAGGAAGGAAAGGAAGGAAAGGAAGGAAAGGAGGAGGATGAGTTCGGGGAGAGCTGGTCGCCGGTGTTCCCCAGCAGTGAAAGGAACAGTGCAGAGGCGATGGACTGCTCCAGCAGCCCGGGGGAAGGGGAGGAACGAGAGAGAGAGACAGACACCTGCCCCATGTAACACAGACACACACACACACACACACACACACACACACACACACACACACACACACACACACACACACACACACACACACACACACACACACACACACACACACACACACACACACGGAGGAGGAGGTGGATTTGGACCTTAGCCCTGGATGGAGGGCACAGAGGGAGTAGACTGACAGACCGGACGCATTTCAAAGTTTGTGTAAAAATAAAATGTAAAAAAAAAAAGAAGAAGAGAAAAAACACTTGATTTTTATCTTTCAAGTGAATGTATCATAGGTTGCTTAACAAGGACAGGAGAAGTCTCCATTTAGCACAAAAAAGAAGCTTTTATCAAACAAAATGGACACTCGGCATAGAGATTATTTTTTTGAGAAGTTGTTTATATTTAATATTGTGAGATGATGTAGATTTGTGTTCCTTTTAAAGGTTTCTTATGTTAGGCGTCTTGTCTATAATGCGGGGAATTGAAAATCCCCTGTGTCGTGTTTTTTGTGAGTGTGTAAAAATCAAAGCTTGTTTTGATACTTTCCTCCGTGTTCTTTGTTAGACAAATGTTTATATTAAAATCCCGTGTATTTCTGCGGTGCGCTGATATGAAGACGAGAACATTAGAGGTGTTTTATGATAACTGAGTGCTCTGAGACGGATGATTCAACACAAACCATCCTAGCAACGCCGAACTAGACTGCGAGAACTCAGCCCAGCAGCAATACTGACTCAAGAGAGGAGACGGTTTCGGTTTCATCTAGCCACTTAATGACATAACACAGTGGTGTTTTTGTTTGGTCCGCTGCATTATAAATCAGTCACACTAACAACAGTCAACAGTAAAAGAAAAAAGACCCTGTTAAGTTTTTGCATTTAAAAAATTGCTGTTCGAAAGCAACTTTCAAATCTTGCGTCTCACATGTCGGAATTTACTTGAACACACCGCAAGTTTTCAAAACGGTTCTCTCTTGCAATCCTATGAACACACAGATACAATGAAATCGTCAAAGGATGAAGCCAAAATATATGTTTTGAAAAATTGTTTTAAAGCAAGACTATGCAACTTTTGAAAGACAAAAATAATACAATCTTTCTCTCACACATGAAAAGTTGAGCCTTCATAAATGATAAAACGCATCTTTACTCGCTTTTATACACTCAGGGATCTAGACGCTATAGCCTCACTCGGTCGGTTAGACCAGTAGCTATGGTGACTAACCGACATCTCCGAGTCATTGTGTTGACTTTTTCTACTTTTGCTACTGTGCAACACGCACTACAGATGTCATGTCTCCATGGGCAAGAATACACTCTCACAAGCAACTTCACTTCAGAAAATCCTCATGTGCCCTCGTGCTGTGATGATCACTTATTGCCTCGGTGGCTGCTGGTCTGCAGCAGTTGCATAGTCCTGCTTTAAAGTCCAAACTGAAATTAACGGGAACAAGTTGCTCCCTGAAGATTGGAGATCAATCGTGTGTCAAACTTAAAATAAAAGCCAGCAGTAATAAAGCAGTAGTAAATTATGTTATTATCACAGTTCACTCAGTCAAAATGCTGCAAATGTGTCCTGAAACAGTGTTATGTTTGGTGCTGAGTGCGTAAGAGGGAGTCAAAACGTCCTCAAAAGAAAAAAAAAAACACTCACCAACAAACTCAAAAGTGACTTCAGTTAATGGAATAATTCATAAATAATAATTAAAAGCCACATAACTCAATCTCACAGAATATAGCTCGAGCTGGATGAATCATATTTTGATTTAAAGGGAAACGGCACAACCTGCTCTTTGAGTTCTTTCCATCAGATGTGCCGGAGCGTCTGACGTTGAGTTTCCACTGGTGAGGAAAATATCCAAGCTGAGCAGACAGAGAGCTGAGCTGAGCAGTGTCTGTTCCAGCACAAATTACCAGTCCTAGATAAGTGCAAATGTTCCTTTTCCCCCCCTAGAAATATGGTACAACTCGACTTCAAGTGGCAGGATTTGAACGTAAACTTGTCTGAAGCTAGAAGTGTTGCGCTCCCTTACTGTACGTGGTCGATTTAACGTTTCAATCTATTTTATAGAATCGATGGTCTCATGACATTTCCTTCTTTTATTAACACACTCCAGTGAAAATGTAGAAATAGACTTCCTTTGGGGCAAAGGCGTTTCCTCTTCTTTTATCGTTGAGTCTCGATTGGAAAGGTTATATGACTTTCATGAGATTCAATTTGTATTTGTTGAAGCACAGAAGTTCGTCCCAGCTCCGGCGGTTCTTCCTGATGCTCCCGTTACATTCAGCCGATCCGTTCCCTCACTTCAGAAAATGCACCTGTACAGTGACAAATACTGTAGTGATCAACTCTCTGAACTACTTCTCACTACTTTTCTATGCAACCAATGTAACTTTTATGGCACTGTTTAACAGTATAAAGGATCTAATTTGATATTTATGAGAAACATTTTTCATGTCTTACCTTTTTGTATATTTGTGTAAAACGTTTGTGTAACCGGCCTCGATGATGAATACGGATTGAGATGTTTTTGCTGATCCAATAACAAAGCTTCTCTGGATTTTCCTCGCATTTCTTCCTTATTTTCTTCTTCGGCGTGACTTCACTTCATCCTGGATTCAACGTGTAAGTCAGGATGTTTTGATTTTGTGTGAAAACTTCTGCTTTGAAATTTGATTTACATGTTGATGACTCTTAAGAATCGCCCGTAGGTGTGAATGGTTGTCTGTCTCTGTTCGTCTCTATGTGCCCTGTGATATACTGGCGTCCTGTCCAGGGTGGACCCCGCCTCACGCCCGATGTCAACTGGGATCGGCTCCAGCCCCCCCGCGACCCCGACCCTGGGATAAGCGGTTGAAAATGAATGAATGAATGAATGAATGAATGAATGTTCAGTCTGAATCCATCACGTGGACAGTTGGTTTCAAAAGATCCACACTGTTGCTAGAGTCTCGTCTTTCTGCGTGGTTGCAATAAGAAATACTGGACTGCTTTACTGAAGGAAGCCTGATCCCGCTCTGTTTCTCTCTCAGGAGGTTCGGACAAAAATGCACTGCAATGTTTAGGGTATTTCCCAGATCCCTTTAGATTCATCTCTCCATGCGGATGAAAAGAATCTCACTTATTTTTCAAGTTTGCAAACCAGCCCAAAAAGACTGTAGTCAGAAACGACATATGTCCTTACTTATTCTGTTCTAAACTATTTTATTACGTATGAAAATATGAAATAAGGGAAAACAACATTGAGGAAATATCTGATAATAAAAATGTACTTTTTTGTTTGACATGGTACAAATCAAGATGACTTTAGCGTAGTGTCGATACATCGGGAGCACAAACTGGAGCCTCACTTTCGCTCATGAACTAGCAAAACTCACTGGATTAAGGTTTTGCCGGCTTGACGTGATCATTTAGAGCGAACACAGTGCAGACTTTTCCCACAAAGCCACGCTTACAACAGAACCGCAGAGCAAAGATAGTGACTAACAGACTAATGCAGACTTTACCTACATGTAATGTCTAACAACGGCATAAAAATGACCAATAATAATCATAAAAATATTTGGTCAACCTGCCAGACCTGTCCTCTGTAGTCCATCTCTAGCAGCGTTACATTTTTAATACAAAGATTTCAGAGTTTGGCGTGCAGACCACCCTTATTGAAATATGAATTTGAACTACATTTTTGATTAGTGTATGAATCCATTCTGTGTTTCTGTGTGTGTGGAGGATTCTCCTCATGTGACAACAATCCAACACGTCAAACAAACACAACATGATGTGACAATTGGTGCTTTTCCAAACATAGTTTTTCCCCAATAAAAATATTAGCAGTGTTGATATGACGAAAGTAGTTTAAAGAGACACTTTTTAATCCAGGTCTTTGTTATGGCGACGTGGGGCAGAGGAACAGTGTTCGGCTCGTCTCTGTGGCAGAAGTCCTTGTGCAACACAGCATCGGAGATCAGATTTCTTAAAAATATTCTGAAAAGAGCAAACATTTGAAGTAGACATGATTTGCAGTAAAATGTGCAACCACGCTGGTGTGGCCCTAAAGCTAAATTGTATTGGTATTACAATTTCTGTTTCACCAACATTATATTAAATATATAAATAACAAAACCAAACCGCTAAATCCGACGGATAGCATAACACCTTGTGAACTCAGTGTGCTGTTTTCTGATGGGACTTGAGGCTGGAGCGCTGGGTGAAGCACTTTCCACACAGCGAGCACTCGTAGGGCTTCTCTCCGCTGTGCACCACCGCGTGTCTGATGAGATTGCACTGTTTGGTGAAGCTCCTGCCGCACTGCAGGCAGCTGAACGGCTTCTCCCCCGTGTGACTCCTCAGGTGCTCTTTGAGCTGACTGAACCTCATGAAGCTTTTGTCGCAGTACGTGCAGCTGAACCTCTTCTCGCCGATGCCGGACCTCCACGGCGCCCTCATCCTCCTCACCAGGCCGAAGCTGCCGCGGCTGTGCCCGCAGAAAGAAGCGGCCGCTGGGTTTGATGGCGTCAAATCATCGCTTGGGTTCCTAACTGGAGGAGAATCTCTGTACTGGTGCTGTGATTGTGGAGGAATCAAGCATTGACTCGTAGTGTTAATCTGAGATAAAGCACTGTGTCCTTCATCCGGTTGTGGTCTCTTAACCCCAAACGTCCTGGCTCGTCTTTTCACCCGTGCTGCACTCATGGCGACGGAATGGGATTTCCCTACCGAGTGAATTCGAGGCACCATGTCTTCCAAATGCAATCCACTCTGAGACGGGAACACAGAGGGGAGAGGCTCAAACTGCTGCTCAGCATACGAGAAGCTCGGTTCAACGGCGTCTCTGCACAGACTGGACGGCCACAGCTGCCCCTCACTTTCCTCTGTCACAAACTCGTGGGCTGCACCAAGAGGAGCTGCGTTCTCGTCGGGCTCTTCCTCTCTCTCGTGTTTCACCACAAGCTCTGCCTCACTTTGGTGTCTGTTCAGCTGCTGCTCTGGGAAGGTGTTGTAGCCGTCTGTAGGGGAAACTAGAGATCCAGGGTCGGCTGAGTTCTCGGCTGAGTGGTAATGCTCTACAAAGCTGTCAGACTGGGCAGGTTGTGAGGCGTCGAAACATGGCGGCTGCTCGACTTCAGGGACTACAGAAAGGAACAGGAAACACACATCATCCTAGAATATATCAAAGTATAACACATCTTCTAATATCACTCTTCTTTTATTGTCGAAGAGCAATGTCGAACACATTAAGAAATTAATTTATATAACACAACAAATGCACATTTGAATTGTTTGGATGTCATCCTTTGAGTTGAGTATTGAATAATTAATTCCTCAAAGGGAAAACCTTAATAGGCTCAATAAAGGATTGGAAAAGATTCAAATTCAAAAAGGCAAATTCAACCCTGAATTCAGCTTCAATAAAATACTTAAAACCAAGAGCAACTGGACCAGAACTGAAGTTGTGAGTCTGAGCTACATTTGTGACTCCAGTTGTTCCAACAAATGCAAGTTCTGAATAGAAATGGCTCGTTTTCCAAATTTAGGGTATCGGTACCTGAAACCTTTGTCAACCCAGTACCAAGTAGTATTTAAACTTCTCCAGTCAATCACCTGCATTCAATCCTTTTTATACCCAGAAAAAAATGGGTCGTGGCTCAATGGTAACCCTGGATTTGCAAAAGCTCTTACAACCTATACTAACCCTAACAAGTCAAGAAGTGAGCCTAACCTCTCTGGAGACTTTCACAAACTGTGGGTTACCATCTAGACACAACCATGGATGTATAAGAAGTGGACAGGGCCACTCTGCCTCTGTGCCATTTTTTTTCCAGTGGCCAAAGAATCCCAAAAAGCATTTTCTCCATAGGTCACCACTGTAAGAGACACTTCAAACTGCAAATGAGGTTGGTCATGGCTCTTGTTATTCTGAATTTTAAATCCATAAGAGGTTTTATATTACTTAAACTTCCCTTGAGCGGAGAAAAGCATTTTAAAAACCTGTGACATCATCCAAAGTCTATTACTATTCTTACCTTTTGTTGATCAGGTTACGTAAACCCTCGTGTGATGTGTGTGTACATGTTTGTGTTTGAACTCACTCAGTTTGTCCTCGTCGTTCTTCCACATGTCCTCCTCCGCACACTCCTCTTTGATCAGGATGTGTTCAGCTTCAGTAGCAGGCTCCTCGTCCGCACACTGCAACACCAGGCTCAACATTAATACTCAGTCAGTTTTAGTACAATCAACTTACGGCACATATCAAAATAAACCTGATAAAGTAATAAAATAGCCATCTCATTTGTATTCTTCACACACACACACACACATATATATATATATATATATATATATATATATATACACACACCTGTGGTCCTGCATGACGCTTCCTGCTACTACTATAATCTATCACCTTAGCTGTGCTTCTTTCTACTATTCTGCTGTATTAACTGCCATAACATATAAGTCATATTCACATTACTAGAGATGTTATTATAGTTACTGGAAGTGTGTCTGTCTCTGTCTTTGTCTTTCTCTGTCCATCTGTCTGTCTTTTCTCTCTTTCTCTCTCCTTTTCTTCCTCCCCAACCGGTGCAGACAGATGTGCGTCCTCCACAGAGCTGGGTCTGTCTGTCGTTCCTGTCTGTAATAGTGAAGGTTTTCAACACCACCGTACTCTACGGGGGAATTGTTGGGTCTATGTTTATCATAGAGTGTGGTCTTTACCTAGTCTGTAAAGTGTCCTGAGATAACTTCTGTTATGATTTGGCACTATAAATAAAATTGAATTGAATATATATAAAAATAGTGTCAAATACCATTTATTTTGTTTTATGTTAATACATTTATTTATTTTTTTAAGTTCACAAAAGGGACCCTATGGTCATGGAGTGGAACTAATGAATCAATCGAGACAATAAAATAATAAAGAATTGATATCATATAATTAATAATCATTGTTTAAGTCATTTACCAAGTGAAAATGGCAAAACATTCATTGTTACAGCCATGGATCGAGCTGATAAAGTGTGTTGCTTTTATGTGTTTTATATACTTGTTGATCGGGGTTTATTCACATTAATGTGAAATAAACACTTTAATAAACCAAAATGCTGAAGTGTGATTACCTGCTGGGGTAGATTTTGAGCCTCAGCATCCCAATCTGTGCTCTGTCTCTCTTTGTTCAACACCACTTTGACAAAAGGAGAGAATCTTTCAGCTGCTGGAGGATAAAACACTGAAGAGGAAGAAGAAGAAGAGGAAGAAGAGGAGGAGTGAAAAAGCACCACAACAGAAGAGCAGAAACTACAGACAACAACTTGCCAGCAGGACATGACCGCAGCACCCGTCCTCACCTTTCCTCCGGGCTCTCATCCTGGTCCTCCTCAGCTCTGTCTCCATCACCTCACTCCTCCTCTTCAGCAGGTCGATGTCCCGCCGGCTCTGGCTCACCTCCAGCCGGAGCACCGCGCAGCTGTCATCGACGCGCCGGTTGATCTCCGCCACAGCCGCCTTGGCCAGGACCTCCATGACGGACAGGAGCTGGCTCTGGAAGTCGCAGTTCTCCATGTTCACACCGACTTCAGCGTCTTGTTCAAATATAAATATATATATATAATCACCTGTAAACGCCCGTTTGTCACTCACGGTCAGGACGAATGTTTACAAAGTGTCGGGCAAAGGTTGGGGGGATGTTTCCCGTGGACTGTACATTTCCTCCGCGGATGTTCAGGGGAGAGGGTCGCTCGTTTTTAAGACCGCTCTCTCTTCGCACGGGCGGCCCCTCGCTCCTTTGTTTGCATTAATTAATAATAATAATATATATATATTTTACTGATGTATTACAAACCCTCTTCTGCACGGACTGAACACCAGTTCTGAAGTGTTGATGTAGTGTTTAGCGTCAGCGGGGTCGTTAGTTTAACGGTATTTCCGCCTTTTAGGGAAGCGCTGCCAATCAAAACGAGGCTAGGGTAGCAACGTCACTTGTTGTATTACCGTAAATATTAGACTACATCCGCAATGTGAGCCCAGTGGTGGAAGTCAGAACTCCAATTCATCTCATCTCATCTCATCTCATCTTCAGCCGCTTATCCGGGGTCGGGTCGCGGGGGCAGCAGCTTTAGCAGGGGACCCCAAACTTCCCTTTCCCGGGCCACATTAACCAGCTCTAACTGGGGGATCCTGAGGCGTTCCCAGGCCAGTGTGGAGATATAATCTCTCCACCTGGTCCTGGGTCTTCCCCGAGGCCTCCTCCCAGCTGGACGTGCCTGGAACACCTCCCTAGGGAGGCGCCCAGGGGGCATCCTTACTGGATGATCCTGAACCACCTCAACTGGCTCCTTTCAACGCAAAGGAGCAGCGGCTCTACTCCGAGTTCCTCACGGATGCTGAACTTCTCCCCCTCTCTCTAAGGGAGACTCCAGCCACCCTCCTGAGGAAACACGTTTCGACCGCTTGAACCCGCGACCTCGTTCTTTCGGTCATGACTCAATTCAATTAAATTCAATTCAATTTTATTTATAGTGCCAAATCATAACAAAAGTTATCTCGGGACACTTTACAGAGTAGGTATAGACCACACTCCATGACTTATTCATGATTTACAGAGACCCAACAATTCCCCCGTAGAGTACGGAGTGAATCCAGGTGAAAAACACATCTGCACATGTCACAAAGTTGCCAATATAGCAAAATATTTTGATTTCCTCGTAATTATACATGCATAAATTCAGCTCAAATAGATACGTTACTTATAATTTCCATCACTTGATGTCGACGCTGATACATTGGAGCCACATATTCAAACATTATCAAGAGTATAATGAAGACAGATCTCACCAAGGTCATGAACATTGATGCCAGTATTTATGTGTTCGAGAGAATTCAATAGTTTTCTGTACCCCTTTGTAGTCATCCACTCTTTATAAGGGGTCCATATGTTGCAACCAATGGCTAATAACTCATTTAGGCCTAGTAATGATTTAGGGCAGGCCTACATCAGTTATAATCCAATAATAAGATTGAATGGCCAGGTTGTGAAAAAAATAAAATCTAATAGACGGGCACTTGGTCTCTGGAGTATTTGGACCGCAATCCATTTATTAACAACTTTGTTGCCTAACGTTCAAAGTTTAGACTTGATGGATTACCAACATTTTGGCTCCATCTGCATCTGCAGAAGTATGGGCTACTTTTCAAATACGTAGCAATCCAACGTTTGTTATTTTGAATAGATTATAACTGCCCTATAAAACATTGGTAAAGGTTTTATTAACAATTAATGAAGCTTTTGTTACAGTTTACAAACACTTAATGAGGAAGCTGGATCTATCTAGTGGTATATATAGTACTATACCCAGGTAACGTCTCTGTGTACTTGTACTTCACTTGAGTATTTCCTTTTTATGCTACTTTGTACTCCACTACATCAGCACTACTACAGTATTGATACCTAAAGTACATTTTGTTACTAATACTTCTACTTGTATTTGAGTTAAATTTGAAATGTACAACACTACTTATACTGGAGTGTATTTAATTTGTGGTATATGTGATTATTTGTAGAAACGATGTAATTTGGGGTTCTGTGTCATACTTTGTGTATTTTAGCACGTTTTGAATATTTTACAATATGTTCCTCGGTAGTTCTTTATGGCAGATCTCGGTACTTTGGGCTGAGCAGATTGTTTTCTCTTTGGTTCTTTGTACTCATTTGTTTTTTTGTGGTACTTTGCTTTGTGGTTCTTTGCAGTAGAGTCTAGTGATTACTGTACTTTGTGTGTTACTGTTTGTTTGGTAGTCTGAGGTGATTTGTGCTAATTTGTGATTTATTTTGTAGTAATTTTAGTTTCTGTTTTTGTATGCTTTCTGGGGTTTGGGGATAGTTATGCATTGTAGTATTTGGTAGCATGTTGAAGTAATCTGCGGTGATAGTACTAGTACTTTTGGAGCATTTGTTGTACTTTGTGGAACTTCTGCAGAACAGTCCTTTGTGTTGCTTTAGTTTTTAGGGGTTCCTTTTGGCATGTAGCGTTCATGTGTAACCGCCACAGTCGCAGGAAATGGGCTGAAATGAGTTGAATTTATACATTCATTGTCAGTTTCTTGCTGTCGGGGTGAGAAGCACACATGGAACTCGGTTTGCACGGACACAAACACGACACATAAAGGGAAATAGATGCATTGTACAGATACACACTGAACTGATTTCCCTACTCAATCAGCAGAGGTGGCGAAACCGTGGGCCGCGTACAGAGAGAAAGCACAAGAGAAGGAGAGACACTCAGGAAGTTAACAGGGGAAGTTTAGTGGTTTCTTGCGTCATCATTTTATGCTGCTGCTTGTGTGCCGATGCAGAGTGAAGGTAGGAACACTCGTATTTGCTTTTTAACGTTTTTTATTTCCTCATGGTTCTACACTGAAACTCTTTTCTAAAAGTGGACAGATAGAGAGAGCTAGTGGACAGGAGGAGAGCAGTGGCAGGTGTCAGGAAGATGGAAGAGATGGGGAGTGAGTTTGAATGTCTGTATGAGTCTATGTCTTCAGGCTTAAATTGTGCTCAACTTCCGCTACAGTGAAAAAACGGTGGCAGCAATGGCGTTGACATGCAGGCAGGGAGGACAGACCAGGCCTGTACTGAACTGGTGCTTAGAGTGGAGGTTTAGTTGGGTCCAGCAGCACAGAGACACATCATTATATGATGTGATTGGAGTGAAACATTCACAGGCTCGCTTCACTGAATTGGAGAAGTACAGAGACAAGGGTGTGGCCTTTCATTCGAAAAGAAATTGAGTGCATCAGGGGGGAAGTGCAGATCCACATTTGCACGTTGAGAATTCAGTGCAATTTGTTTGATTTTGGGGCAGATTGTTGTCAGCAGTGTGAAGAGCTGCTGTTTGCACAAATAAACTTTTCTTATTTCCGCTTCTGCAGGGTGGAAGATAAACCTGAGTATGTGATAAAACTCCAGCTTTTGCATATGAACTCTAGTGCAACGCAGCCAACAGAGGAAACAACCTGCACCCAACAACATGCACTGAAGCAAAGGAAACAGAAGCCGCAGCAGCAGCAGTACGGTCAAAATGTGCAGCGTCTCTACAGAGTCACTGGCACATTAACCAAGTTGGGCAACACATCCAGCAGTCCCACAGACAGTCAGTCAGTCAGGCTGACGGTCACAAACGGAGCAGCTCGGGCGCGTCTGAATGTGAGGTGAAACAGCATACAGGAAGAGATGCGGAGAGTTCGGAGAAAGGGTGGGAACAAAGAGAAGGTGTTTGGATGTGATCTGATGGAGCACCTGACCGCCTCCTCTCTAGAGAGTAAGTGAACAAACTTAGTCCTGTAACCATTTTCTCCATGACGGGCATTACAACACACACTAAACACCTTTGAGTACACAACAGCAATAAATGTGCATGTAACCTCACCAGAAACAAGGGTGTTGTCTTATTATCACATCACATCTGAATAACCACCCAATATTAATATAACAATTGATAGATGTCCTCATTAATCTGGTAAGATGGATGTGTTACCCAGCATGTTTTTGTGAATATTTCATAACCACAAATGACATCCATAGCGCAAGGTGAATGATTGTCTTGTCTTTGATGTACTGTATGTTCCTGTTCTTGTACTGCCTCTGTAACCTTATTGGCTCTAAGACAAATTCAAATCACCTTTTTTTTGACATGGCAATTAAATATTGAACATGAATCCTCTAAATGTCCCCCTACAGATAGTAACATAATTATTCTTAAGGCATGATGCATGACAACTGCCAGAAAAAAAAATACCTGTGCATTGTTATCTCATCCCCAAAGTTTCCTTTATTCTACATATACATGACATTTTGACCACAACTAGCCTTCCTCCAGGTGCCCTGGACTACCGTGTAGGAAACATACAGACAAAATAAATAATAACTGAATTTGAATGTTCAAAATGAACAAATTGAACATTTTGCACATCATTCTCATGTCATTATTCTTTGAATGAATCCACTTTAATCCATCCCCCACAGTTCCTCAGGTCTTGCAATGCTGCAGTGAGTTTGTTGAGAAACATGGAGTCGTGGATGGTATCTACAGGTTGTCTGGAGTGTCGTCCAACATACAGAAACTGAGGTCAGCTTATTTGAACCTATATCTGTGAATGTGCAATCAACCAAAGTTTAAATGAGGTTTGTGTGTTGTGCCGATATACTTTAAAGTGAATCTATGTGTGCATACAACCAGGGGTGAGTTTGAATGCGACGGGAGTCCAGATCTGAACAAGGATCTGTACCTGCAGGACATCCACTGTGTCAGCTCTCTGTGTAAAGCTTATTTCAGAGAGCTGCCGAACCCTCTGCTCACATACCAGCTGTATGACAAGTTCGCTGTGAGTACCTCAGATACGCAAACATTTCACACAATTTCCCCCCTCCTATGTGCTCATGAGAGTGTTGGACACACAGGGGTATAAAGAACCTCCCCTTGCAAATAAATAATGGACCAGAATAAGTCATGTGCCATATTTCCAACTGTTAAATTGGACTCAAATTGATACATTTTAATGTATGATTCAAAACACGTCTGCGTTACAGGAGGCTGTGGCCATCCAGCTGGAGGAGGAGAGGCTGGTAAAGATCGGAGATGTGCTAAAAGAACTACCAGCACCGCATTACAGGTACAGGCCTCTGCTGCACTGAGGGCCTCTGTTATTCATCTCAGCTAAGCCTCCATACAAACCTGGGTTTTCTGCCTTGAGGAAGCAGGTGACAGTGTATTTCTCTGCAGTCCAGGACAACATAACAATGTTGTTACATTATTTTACATCCAGTTTGGATTTGTTTGTTTTTGTCCATGCTGATTAGGAAAAATAGAGGCATCCACAAGCTCCCCACTTTGTTCAGAGTTTGTCACCTCTCTGTATACGTGCATTTTAGGGCTCTACCACGAGAAAGCCAGGGAAAGGTTGATGACTGGTTGGGAATTATACCCACATTGGGTAGCACACCTACGGAAATACACACAGCAGGAGGTCTCAGACCCCTGGGAAAACCATATGGCTTTGGTTGTTAAAGTAATGAACAAGGTCGTCGGCATAGAAATGATAAATCATTTCCCTCATTCACAGTTTTTTAAAGCTTTTATTTCCCTTTCCCCCCATTAACTTCACACTTCACTTTCTTGCCTTCAGGACTCTGGAGTTTCTGATGCGGCATCTTGTCAAAATGGCCTCATTATGCTCTGAGACCAATATGCACTCCAGGAACTTGGCCATCGTCTGGGCCCCCAATCTGCTCAGGTTTGCTGATTAGTCTTGTCTGTTTCTGGTGGAGTGCCTTTGAGCAAGAAAATAAGCCACAATCTGCCCCTGACTCTGCTGGAAAATATACACAAGCTGTTTGTTTCTCATAGGGCCATGAGGCAGGAGTCATTTATTATTATACTGTGTAATTTATTAGTAATTAACCCGCATATACATTATTAAATGTAATCTAATAGACCTATTTTGTTTGTTATTTATTCCTTCTCATCTTCCTATCATTCATTCCTTCACTGTTTTCCTCTCTACCCTCCCTCTTTCCTTCACTCTCCTTATTCATTTTCTCTAGCATTCAGTCATTTGTCTATCCACTTATATTTATCTATTGTCTTTGCTTCTTTTCCCTAATTTCTAAAAATCAATCAATCAATCGATCTGTATGTTAAGGTCAAAGGACATTGAGGCGTCTGGGTTCAACGGTACAGCAGCCTTCATGGAGGTCAGGGTTCAGTCCATCGTGGTGGAGTTTATCCTCACACACGTCCCTCAGCTGTTTCCTGAACAAGGTAACACAGCGTCCGGATATTAAGGCTGGATTTACACTTTATTTCACATTTTTTCACACACTTACCTACAGTATGCAACACTGTGTTGACGACTAACTTCTGCTGTATTCAGGTGTTTCAAATGTGAGAAGGAAGTCCCTCCCCTCCCCGTCAGCAGTTCCCAAGCAGGAGGAAGGGTTTTTCAAGTCTCAGGTCCCTCATTTTGGCAATATTAGTCCAGGAGATGGTCCTCTAGCCATCAGACCTTACCACGCAATCATTGAAGGCACTGACAAGTGAGTAGACTTGTTTATTTATGATGTCTTTTCTGCTTGATAAGAAGGTCCTCCTCTGTAAGATGTTGAAAAAAATAAAGATCTATGAAAATGACATTTACCATGCAGGCATTTAGAGAACCTTATCTATTCTATTTAAGAGACAATAATTACTGTGGAATAATGCTTATAGTGCATCAAGAAATTGAATCTTTGAAAACATGTTCTTGAGACTTCTTTTCTGTCTCGTTCAGGAGGAAAGGATCTCTCAAAGGCAGGAAGTGGATATCCATCTTTAACATCGGAGGACGATTCGCCGACCCACGGCGGAGGCACAAACACTCAGCCAAGGGTACAAATCCTGAATGATTTCCTTTTGAAATGAATTGCAATGTGTATCCTCTGTGCTTTTACTACAATCATATAATTTAATTTCCTTTAATTCAACTTTATACAAGTGCACATACAGAGGAAGATAACTCGGCTCTCTGGTAAACAGACATTTCTGTTGAAAAATGATGATCATCATTTAGTGTGGCCTCTGGTAATGTCAACGTTAGGATTAGGACATTTGACTTGAGCTTTAAAAAAAAAAACACCTTTAACTCTTTAACTCACTTTTATACATTTTGTCTGAAATAATTGTTTCTTTGTTTCAGAGAAAGAAAGGCCTGCTTTGAGACCAGCGAGAAGCATGGACTCCCTCAGCAACCCGCCTTATCCAAATGAAGGTGCTGCTCTTGTCACACATTTCCAAACAGATTTAGTCTGAACATAACTAAAAACCCTCCATTTTTCAACAATAGAATAAACTCATATTTAACTCTGCACACAATACTTTGTAGATCAAACCCATGTAAGTTTTTGAAAGGTCGGTTCATCCAAAATACAGATAAATACATTTTTAAAATCTCACTTAACCATACCATGAAGAAAGTTTCTATTTTTGGGTGTATTTTGGTGCCTGTATGTGAAACTACTGCAACGGCCCCACAACAGTAGAGATTAATGAAATCTTGTTTGTGCTGCTCAAATAATTGAAATATTTGAAATACTAAAAAGTAGTTGTCCTCTCAATACATTAATATCCATATTGACAGACGCCTGTGGATTTGCAAAGTAACTATGACACTGAAACATGCAACAATTGTCTTAAAATGTAATTTTGTAACGTAGACACCACAAACACTTAGTTTCTGAGACAGATTCAAACCGGCAGATGCACAGCTATACAGTTAGACCATTAAAAAGACACTTCCCTTCTTATCTGTCTTTTTTATCGCAGGTTCCAGACGTACTGCCCTGCGCCCTCCGTCCACCAACATATCTCCCCTCGTCACCCCCTCCCCCCAGTCTGGCTCGGATGTAGCATCATCCGCTGGTGCCATAGGCGGCAGTGAATATGCTGTAACCTACCGCAGGGGAACAGGGTTAGTAAGCGGGGGTTCTGGGACTCAGGGCTCTTACACTCCCCTTGACCCCGAAGGTTTAGGAGTCACAGGCAACGAGACTCTGCAGTCCAGATCCCCAGGACTCTCCACCAAAGTAGGCCGAAGAGCGGCCATGCACATCACGGGGCCCACTATGGTTACTGTGCCCCTGCATATCACCTCTAACCTGGCATTAGGGGTCCTGCAAGGGGGTGGGGGTGACAGGGTCATCCACCGCGGCAGGGATAAGGACGGAGGGGACAGGGTGGAAGGTAAGGAGGGAGGAGAGAAGGAGGAGAGAAGAGAGAGCAGAGCAATGGAAAGGAAGGTGGAAGAAAGCATAAAGGTTGAGGAAAAGGAGAAAAGTGGCAGTGGGAAAGTGACAGACGGGGAAGGAGTCGTGGATGCAGAAGAGGATATGGTGGCAGGTGGTGGTGGGGAGGACGAAGGTGAGGGAAAGAAAGAGGAGGAAGTGGAGGAAGACAGAGAAGAATGTAGATGGAAGCCGGAGCTGGTGGTGGGAGGCAGCGGTGTGTCCAGAGAGCAACGAGCCCTAAGCCTGACCTCCAACACTGAGGAGGATAATGCTGTCGAAGACAAAGATGATTACATGGGTAATATCACCTGTTTCATGTCCATATAAGTGAATCTTGTTGCTTCTGTTCTACATCACAAGAAATACATAATGTGAGATCGTCTCTAACCTTAGTGCATGCTTCCTTTACAGAAATGAGTCCAGCTGACTATCAGCCAGAGGTGACTCAGCGTCCTGACAGCTGTGTGTATGACGCTTCTGACGTCCTCAACTCAACTGAAGTGGATGAGGGCGACCACGAGCTGTCTGGCTACGTTCAAGATAACTTTGAATTCCTGGACCAAATGGACTGCAGCGGTCTGGACCACATGGATTGCAGTGTCCCCTATCAGGTGTGTGTTATTTTCATCTGCACAGGTCGGAAAAATATTTCACGACACATTTTCTTTGAGGTTAAAAGGTAAACGGAGAGTTCTCTCCCTTTCTGTCTCTTTTTACCGCTCAGGTGAACGAGTTCTCCGTCGAACCTCCCGGTCACTCGGATGACGAGTACGAAGTCATGGAACAAGCTCAGGCTTCCTATCATCCCACAGAGCTGCAACCACGCCCTGAAACCCCAATCCACAGCCCGACAGAGTTAAATCCACACAGGCCGCTCAGCTTGGACTCGCACAGCCGACACACTAAATCCCTCAGCTTGCCTTACATGACCTCACCTGTCCAGGGATCGGAGGGGTCTTGCTCTGAAGAGGAGGCTGCGTTGGGTGACAGTGATGACAACGATTACAGTAGTGAGGAGGATGAGAGCATGTTTATGAAAAGCCTACCCGCTGATTTCTTTTTAGACGATTTCACCTTTAAACCAGACCCCGATGAACAGGACGGTCGCACTCTTGATGGAGCTCCTGAACATGAGTCACAGAGCTCTGAAGAGCGAGGATGCCTGCCTCTGAACTTTGAATTTTCTAGAGATCTGGAGCAGGTACAAGTGAAAGACAAAGGAGATAAAGATGGACTGGAAGAGAAGGAGATAACAAAGAAGGAAGAGGAAGACCACCAGGGACGAGACCAACTGGGAAACAACAGGCAAAGGTGAATCTGATTTCTTTTTTAACAGGAAAAAAACAATAAGAGAATCAATTCCAGATGCACCAAATGTACCCAGATTGTAGTTGTTCATTAGCGTAGGTAACACTCCCTAAACTCCATATAAGGGCAGGTGTGGTGCCGAGTGCAACACTCTGACACTGACACATGCCCAAGAACTGGGGTGTGCTCAGCTTTGACAAAATGTGGCAAAACATTTATTTTAACTGAAGGTTGAACACCCTATTGAGTACGCAAGCTCACTGCCTTTTTAATGTTGCACGCTTACATGCACGTCACTGCTGATTGGGTAACACCTGTGACACACCCACCAAACCGGGGATAACATACTTCAAAGTCTGTTGGCACACCGTTTCAAGGAAACACATCGATGAGCCCGGAAACCGTAGCAAAACGGTGCAGATCGATGTCACCAAAAGAAAAATTGTCAAAAGAACTTTAGCAGGAGTGAATTTGACGTGTTAAATAAACGTATTATTATATATTATATTATTTTCCTGAGAGTCAGTACGGGTGTTACAGGAAAATCCAAAACATGTATTAATTCAACAAAATAAAACAAATAAACTAATATAAAAAAAATCTAAATTTGATTATAAGTTTATCATGATGTGATTTGTTTTATGTTTCTCAAATTTAAAACAGGTTTCAAGTTATTTAAAGTTATGTGCACAACGATTACAAGAAGCAGTCGTTGGCATGAAGAATCCATGATTTCTGGCTCCCTCCCACAATACTCGTGTGTGTGTGTGTGTGTGTGTGTGTGTGTGTGTGTGTGTGTGTGTGTGTGTATATATATATATACACACACACATATACACGTGAAAACAGTTTTTATAAACAGTCTCAAGGTAGAGTGACGAGTGATAAGCGTACATTATCCCTGTTTCCTTGCGTTGGACAAACAAACTGTGGACTGTGAAAACAAGATATTTCTTCCTGACCACTCGTAAAATGTTCTCTTACCTAGGAGAAGAGAAAAAATAAGAAAACACTGGCTAATCCCAGAAACCAACGGGTACAAATCGTGGATATACAAACAGAAATATGAGATGATCTGTGTGTATATTGCTTCTTGCATGAGGCCCGATTATGTCCAACAAACCTGTGATCTCAGTTATCAAGCAAATGCATTTCTGATAGTCATAGGCTGTACTGATAAAATAATAAAATTAAGCCATTGAAATACTTTATAAATATCATACAAACATATCAAAATTCTGGAAATATTGCTGGAAATAAAGTCAAGCCAGTAAAGAATATGCAAAAAGTAGATCTCCTCTTGATGCAAACTGCGTTTAGCTCTCATTAATTAATAAAAAAGCAGTTCTCTGAACAGCGTACTTTATTAAAGCATGTGCCGGCTGCCAGCTCACCCAATGGCAAAAGTCCACTGGATGGCGCAAATTGTGTCGTTTTGCGTCATCTGGCAGACCTACCTGTGTGTGAGCGAGAGGATTATCCTATTTAAATGAATACACAGAAGCCATGGGTGCCCCCTTCTTTTTTTCACATTAAAAAACAAAATTGCTCCTAGAAACACTTGGCACCAAGAACTAACATAAGCCCACCTTATACCATTAGAAGATATGTCACCATGTCGCTGTTGTGTCTCCCCATAACATCGTTGAAATAGTCGTCGAACATCCTAATCCATACTAAGGTAGAGTTACTCAATGTGTTTTCACTAAGTAGCACGTCCTTCTATTCTTTAGTCTTTTTCTTTAGCATGTTTAAGATAACTTTAACGTCTCTTCTGCCCTTCTGTCACGCTGCCGTTATCCAGTACATCATCTCTCATCAATAAATTGTGAGTTTCCATCGTCACATGCTATTTTTCAGAACATTTTTAACAAATTATACTTATAAAAAGTGATGGGGACAAAACTGGCCATTTCAAAAAGTGGTGAGGACATGTCCCCAGCATAGATGACTCCTATGATGGAAACTTCATTTTACAAAACAGTTTTCCAAAGCAAGTGATCACTGTCTTAACTGCTTTTATCTGACATTCATCTGCAGCTCAGCGACAGAGGCAGACGTCACGGAAGATACTCAAAGTGACACAGAACAACCTCTCACTCCAGAAGCACTTACGCACTGCTGCGCTGCATCTCCACTGCCGAGCAACGATGAATCAAGCGCTGTGACCGAGGTGAAGTTTGAAGAGGAGGCGGACACGTTTGACAATCACCATAGTGATCATCCTCCTTGTCCTGACGTTCCTTGTGCTACACAGAAAGAACCCAATGATGTTTCTTTAGAGGAGTTCAGAGACTTTTCTGTAAGGGCAACAGAGGAGCCCAGACGGTGTGATGTAAAAGAGAGAGAAAGTGATGAGGGAGAGGACATGTGTCAAGAAATGGTTCTGGAAATAAAAGGAAGGAATGAAGTCATGTGGGAGGAAACCACGGAGGAGAGCGATGGAGTGATAGCTGAAGAAAAACATGGAGAAAAGATGCAGGAGGTTGACAAAGAGCAGGATAGTGCAATTTGTAGGAGAGACAAGGGAATTTGGGATGAACTGGAGGATGTTATATGTGAAGTGATAGAGATTGAGGAAAGTAAGCAAGTTGAGAGGAAGGGTGCAAGAGAAAGTGTCTCTAGGGAGGAAGATACGATCGAAGTCGTCAAAGTTCGAGAAGAGGAAGAGCGGGTGGTAAAGGTTTCAGGAGAGGAAATGGTGGAAGTTGACAAAGGCGAGACAAACAAGACGGACGCTAGAGTAGAGGCGGTTGAGAAATCAACGGAGATGACTGAAGAAGAGCTCACAGACCCAGAGATGCAGCAAGAGTTTGAGGAAAAAGACAACAACTTACCAAAGACAAGTGAACGAGAAGAAGCAGTTCAAGGGAAGCATGCCATAAGTGACGAAGCACAGCATGGTGACAGAGAAGAAGTGGCTTTAAAAAAGAAGGAAGAAGAGAACCATGACAAAGACAGAGCCGATGAGCAATGCAGAACACCGCCAAGTGTAGATACACAACTAAAAGAGGTCGAGTGCGACATGAAGGAATTGAAAGAGGGCAGAAAGTGTGAGGAAAGCGACAGCAGCCAAGGAGGAGTAGGAAGGAAACTGGTCATCTCCAAAAATCCAAGGGTCTACCAAGTAAAAGCGGTGCCGGTCGTGCCTCCGAAGCCGCAGCATTGCAAGATGACCGCCCTGACCCTCAGACATCAGCAGCAGCAAAGAGACACAGAGAGAGGGAGAGAAAACACGCAGAGAGTCCCGACAGAACAGGACAGAGTCTGCGCGGGGGGCAGCGGCGAAGACGAGTGCAGGGGGAAAAAGGAGAAGCCGACACACGCGGGAGGGGAGAAGGGAGAGGGAAGGGAACACAGGAGGGACGGGGATGAAAGCGCCACGAGGGACACGAGCAGAAGCAGTCCCCTCAGCATGTGTTTTGACGAGGCCGTTGCCATAGCAACCTTGAGGCGAGAAAAAGAGAGAAGAGTGCGAGAAGGTGAAGGAGAGGCAGAAGGATTGGGGAAATGAAGTGCAGTGGAGCTTTTTCTAGTGTCTGTATATTGATTTAAATCGAATCAACTGTACAAACTATTTTTCTACATGTCGCATAAACGGGTGTATTTTTATACAATGCTACTAAAGATGCTTAAGTGTTTTTTTCTACCACACACAAACTTAATATGTGGCTAGGAAACTAGTATTTTTTATTAGTAAATAGAGAGCTGACAGGAAATAAGGGGCATGAGATGGGGGGGGGGGGCGACCTATAACAAAAGGTCCACTGCCAGACTCGGGCTTAATGAATAGTTGTGCACCCTGATATGAAGTTATATAAAAACTGAAACTGAAAGCAAACACAGAGGTTGGATTAAAGGTGAAGTGCTGCTGAAACATGTTGAGGATAAAATATTACACGCCTAACCCAAATACTCATAGTTTCCATACTCTAGGTCCTGTGACATTTTCAAAGTAAAAAGTAAAGAGATTTGCCTTAAATCCAGCTCACTCCTGTTTGCACAAGTCGTCCATTTATACAATACTCTGTGATGATATAAAGCACATGTACGGTATGTATGCATTATGTATGAATAAAGGGTTGGAAGGTATATGGTTAAACGGTAGATTTGAAAGAGCACGGATGATAAATCAAATGAATCATTTGTGAGAGAATGATGACGTCTGCAAAAGTCAATGTTGTTCGGTTTATGTGAATAAAAAGATGATCCCAAGATGGTGCCTGTCTTTTATTAATGTTATTGGAGCTACCGTAGTATTGAAAGTATCCCATACAGAACAAAAGTCAAGAGTCAAGACATCTAATGCATTAGTATTAAACTAATGTATCACTGACAGAAAGAACAAGGTCGCGGGTACAAGCGGCCGAAATGTCTTTCCTCAGGAGGGTGGCTGGAGTCTCCCTTAGAGAGAGGGGGAGAAGTTCAGCCATCCGTGAGGAACTCGGAGTAGAGCCGCTGCTCCTTTGCGTTGAAAGGAGCCAGTTGAGGTGGTTCAGGATCATCTAGTAAGGATGAACCCTGGGCGCCTCCCTAGGGAGGTGTTCCAGGCACATCCAGCTGGGAGGAGGCCTCGGGGAAGACCCAGGACCAGGTGGAGAGATTATATCTCCACACTGGCCTGGGAACGCCTCAGGATCCCCCAGTTAGAGCTGGTTAATGTGGCCCAGGAAAGGGAAGTTTGGGGTCCCCTGATAAAGTTGCTGCCCCCGCGACCCGACCCCGAATAAGCGGATGAAGATGAGATGAGATGAGATGACCTCTAATATATTGTAATGCTGAAATTCAAGATAAATATTCAGACACTTAACTATGAGCTTAAGAATGAAATGCATGTTTGAATTTAAAATCTATGTGTTTGGATATTATTACATATCAAATACAAAAGAAAAGATGAAGATAATTGATTTAAAAAAAACATTTTTACATTTGCGTTGTGTAAAATACATTTTTTTTAATTCCTTTTTTGTTAGTAGATATTTTCTTCTTGAGTAAACGGGAGATAAAAAATGAGGGATTCGTGATTCACGTTTATTAGGAGAGTTACGTCAGTTGCCTTTACGTCACATCCGCCCTCTCATTTTCCCGGAAGTACACCAAAATAAAGCAGCTGGGAAGGTGCTTCGCCTCACTGCAGAAGCCCCAGCTGTTTAATGAAGCTTGACATTGGCCTCTACGGTGTTTTAACCGTCACTCTGCAGGATGTCTCTCCACCCGTCCTTCGGCACGCAGGTCGCAGCCATCATGGACGTGTTGGCGAAAGCTGCGGTCGCGGAGATAACGAAGCTGGTGGAGGACGGGAGTGTGGTGCTGCGCCTGGAGGTGTGTCGGAGGGACAGTGAGATTCAGCAGCTCAAGAGAAGTTTGCAGCAGATGGAGGTTGAACTCTGCAACGCCCGAGGAGCAGCCGCGACCCGGGCTACAGGGGACAAACAGGAGCAAGCGACAGCCGGGATCCAGGCCCCCCGAACAGGTGAGCAGCAGCTGGTGAGCCTGCTTCCGCATCTGGGTCAAATTCACATGTTGCTCCCTCATAAACAACATTTCCTTCTCTGTAACAACATTATTTGGGATCCTTAATGATTTTAATGATCTCCTTGTAAATTCGGCTTAAAACAGAATGAATCATTTTCTATTAAACTGCAGCCAGTATGTTTTTTTATTAATAAATATCAAACTGAAGATGACTAACTTGGATGATTAAGGCTGCATCTGTGTCATTAATTGAAAATAGCCCATCATCACGGTTTTCTTTGCTTATTTGTAACCGAGCAACAGTCCAAAGCAAACATATTATTCAATATACTGCCATTTAAGTACAAGGGAAGCAGCATCGAAATATTCTTTCCCAATATAGGTATTTTAAAATATCTTTATAACAAAGTTTTCTGGTATTTTGGTAAATAGATATGAAATAACCACACGGTAAAGCTTATTTTTGTATAATCCTGTGTGAATTAAACGTCTGACAAGTTAACATTTAACAGTCCAATGATATCTAGGTTACTATCATGTAAGAGCCAGAAAAGCAGCAAATCTTCAGCTGTAAAGACGGAACGAGGGAATGTGATCGGCAGTTTATTTGAAGTTGATTCACACATTATGCTACCCCAGAAATGGACACCTTCCAGTAAACAGGTTAGGTAAACAGCCACGGGCTTGTACTGTCCCAATGAATAATGAGCAAGGTTCTTTAAACGGCGTGAAACCGGATTGAAATGTAGCTGCAAGGGGGGGATTCTGGGTTCAAACTTTTTTATGGTCAACCGAAGCAAGTGGTTCTAATGAATTGATGTATTTTGTACAATATGACTTGACAGGTTGATAGTTATGCAAATTACCTGAAATATACCTAAATGGCATCTTTGGTTTTTGGCTATAAACATTTAAACAATGTCAGGAAGGTGAATTGCTCTGTGTTAAAATATATATTACTAAGTAGCAGTATGTACTATTAAGTAATAGTGTTGAGTGCTATTATTATCTATTAAGTATAGGGCTGTTTGCTTTAATATATACACCGCTTCCACCTCAGTCAATCAGAACATTTCTTTTGTGATATTTCAGTTTTCTTTAAACAAAAAAAAATTCATCCACATGTTTTTATACACAAATTGAAAAGTGCACAAACCCAGGTAAGTAGAAACACTGTGTTCTTGCTTTGTTGACTTGAATTCGTGGGGTCAAATTCATGTCTACCTGCAATTGTTATATGTCCTGTCAATTTCAGATGAAAGTGAAGATCGGGAAACATGTGCGGTGTATCTGGAACCAAAGTCTGCTCCTTCACCGTGCGATCCTGGACATGAAACAGAGGAGAGCTGTGACATGAGGCCTGTGGTGAAACACGAGCCAGAGGATGAACTTGCCACATCAGAAATAACACCCAACGCTGTAACGGCAGACATTTGCTTTGAGGCGGGAGAGCGAGACGACCTGATCTGGCCTCCTCCCACCTGTAGCATGTTTGACAAAAGCTCTGTTGCGATGCAGCAGCACATACAGATGTTCCCCCCTCACTCTGAACAATACGCTGCACAAAGAAATACAGAAAGTTCCTATAACTCTTCGTCAGCCGCAGCAGAGGAAATGGCAGATGATTCCTTAAGTGTGCCGGTAAAAGTAGAGGTAGAGATTCTACCTATGTGCATGGAAAGTACCAATTCGGAGTCTGTTCATAATGAACAGTTCAGACATGCTCCACACCCTGCAGTCAGTGAGGACCAGTGCTTGCAGTCTGCTTCGCAACAGGCCGGGCCATCACTTGCCCCGCCTCAAGCACAGAGGTCCGCGGTGCATGCGTTAGGATCAAACACAGAAGACGGCATGCGCAGCAGAAACAACCTGAGAGCAAAAAAGCTACTGAACGTTTGGAAAGAAAATCAGAAACTGTTCATCTGCTCCGTCTGCAACAAGGGTTTCCCTCGCATGTCTCAGCTGGAGGAGCACAAGGCCTTCCACGAACCCTTTAAACCTTTCAGGTGCCTCGAATGCGGCAAATATTTCACCCAGAAGACCCGGCTGAAGACGCACCAGAGTGTGCACACTGGAGAGAGGCCATATAGCTGCAAAATCTGCGGCAAGATGTTCTCGAGGCAGGACAACTGCCTCAGACACGAGCGCTTCCACAGCGGGCAGAAGCCGTACAGCTGCGGACAGTGTGGCAAAAGCTTCACCGTGCTGGGTAACCTCAAAATACATCAAGAGATTCACCTGCAAGGAAGATAGTGCTCAGATACTGGTGCTCTCAGTAAGAGAATCTGCACTGCTTGGGCACTTTGACAGTTTCAATGCATTGAATGGAACCATAAAATGCCGACAGGGAGGCTGTAGTTATTGAGAAAGACCTCCTTTTGAGATACTTTTACAGCCGTGCGGCTTTCTCTTACGGATGCAACCAGCCGGTGCACTGGATTGCTTTCTGTGCCACCACAGACTTTATAAAGCAGGTTGCTCTGTTGTGCCCTGACACGACGGAGCCAAAATAAATACACTTTCTTTGTCAATACAATTAAGCGCCAGTGAAAACAATTCAGTCACTGTGGGCTATCAACCCAGTCTTACTCTTGGCTTATGTTACTTTACACAATAATAATTCCCAGTTGGTTCCGTGTGGTGCATGCCAACCTTTCCGGTTTTATCGTGTTCTTACTGTACTCCGAGTTATTTCAGTGCCTTGGAAGTTTTCCGGTGTCCTCCCCCTGATTGGTACTTTTGTAATGCCGCTTTGTCTTCATGATGGTGGACCTTTCCAGATACATGCCGCGTATTTATTCTGAAACGACTTGTCACACCTTGATTACACACAGGTGATGCTCATTCAATACATTTGAAAACAGTCGGGTGCACCCGTGATGATTGAAGTGTGTGCCAATGCAATCATTCGTTGGGTTTTATTGTTGCACTTCATTTAATGATATCTGCAGAGTTTTGTTTACTCTTGACATGGAAGTATGTAAATGTTTCTTTTTTCCATTTTGTTTTGAAGGCTACAACTTTTATTTCAAGTTTCCCCCGCAGGATTTCAAAAATAAATACATGCATACATGCATATCATTTTTAAATACATATAAATATTCTGATATATATATATATATATATATATATACTGTATATATATATGAAGAGCTCTTTTCCAAAATGAGATAAAAGCCAAATTTAAAAAAAATGAGTTTGAGCCACTTTGCTGTATACAGAACCTTTTCACTGCTTCATCAGTGTTTCTGCCAAATCTCTTTATTTCCTTGTTTAAAATGGTCTCAAGATGCAGTTCCTTTCCAAACCGCGACCAGCGCCAAACCTATTTTTAGCCTAAATGCGATACGTCCTCTCGACCAATCAGAATTCAGTGAGCGTTCTATGCGATCCAACATGGCGGCGCTCTGAAGCGGGAGAGTTTTTTGTTTTGTCCGTCCGTTCAACATGTTCAGACTGAGCCATAAAAACCATTTTGACAAGATACATTGAATATTAACCAAATGTGTGGGTCTGGGTAAAAAATGTAATTTTCCTGAAAACTATTAAAATGGATTTATAACGTTTCGGAAAAGAGCTCCTCAAATATATGAGTATAAACATATGTATATTAACTGCCCCCCAAAAGCTATTTAATTTGTAGTTTGTATTATAAATGTATCTATTTATTATTTTTTTTTCATTTATTTTCTTTTTTCCTCATCTTTGTTTCAACTATGACCTTCATATATTATGAGTTAATGAATATTCTTGAATTAAATAATATTTTGTTGGGACAACAGGGGACTTTAAAATATAATAAAGTAAGTTAATTTGAATTACATCCATTGTGTCTTAGATTGGTGTGACTATCCGTAGTCTCTGAAACAGACCAGTTCACAATGTGTATCTTAAGGGTGGCAAACAAAGTCCTTCCTTTCCTTAGACACTTTCAAACAGAGTAGTGACCAAATGCAGAGCTCTGAAAGAACAGGCTCACCTACACTTACATCTAACCGCCAAAGAGGCAGCTGGACACAAGGTATCTCAAATCTTCCGGATTATGACTCAAAACATTTTCAGCTTTTAAAAAGGATTTTGAGATTTGTCTTTAAATCTTGAAGAAAGCCAAAGTATAACAACTACTTAGCATTATGTACCTATACAGATGGAGATACATGGTACTTTATGATGTTTCCTTTTCAAACAACTGTGTTCTTATGCTTTTCTACTTTTATTTTATTTATTTTGTATTATATTCATTCATTGGAAAGGGACGATATTATAGGCGTTGTTACATTTAAATAAAATACAAGCAATGCAATGAAGAAGACGAAGGATTACTTTATTTATTCCGCACGGGGAAATTGAATTTTTTCACTCTTCTTATTAATCATGTTACACACACAGGCCCGAAATACACACACATGCACAGACAGGATCTATACATGCAATTAAGGAGAGATGTTAGAGCGAGGGGGCTGCCAGTAACGGCGCCCCGAGCAGTTGGGGGTTTGGTGCCTTGAACTGGCACCTCTCCAGCCACCAGTCCACTCTTCACTCATGGTCCACACAGGGGCTTGAGCCAGCGACCCTACGGTTCCCAGCCAAGTCACCTATGGACTGAGCTACTGCCGCCCCCCCCCCCCCCCCAATGTATACAGTATCTAATCTGCAGTCATTGTCCGTGGTGTTTAGGGATCAAATACAATCATATATGGAGAAAAAGATACTCTAGACCAGTGGTGTCAAACTCAAATTCACAGTGGGCCAAATTTAAAAACTGGGACAAAGTGCGGGCCAAACTCAATATCTACAAAACAATAAATAAGATTGCAAATGTACATGTTTTCCTTCTCTCCAGATGTGTATTGTAGAACCTCTTCAGTGCAGGTCCTTGTTCTTGTCGTGGTGTTTCTTATGTTTGGTTCTTTGGTTACAGCCGTGGTGGCTCTGCAGACGAGACCAACAGCTCTTTACCTTCAGACACAGATCATCTGCCTCCCACCGCTGCTGAAAGCTCCTGTTCTCCATCTTTCTTTTGGTCGTTTTTGGGGAGGGGTGGATGAAGTTTGTCTGCAGAGACTGGTAGCATGGATGCTCATGTTTGCTAACAGAAAAGTAGACGTGTATGTGCTTTATACTCACGGGCCAGCTCTCAGAGAACCTTGATATGATCTTGCGGGCCGGATATAATTACACCGCGGGCCAGATTTGGCCCACAGGCCGGAGTTTGACACCCCTGCTGTAGACAGACATACAGTCTGACAGACACATAGAAACATGGAAACAAACAATTATAGACAGGAATAAAGAATAAAAACATACGAATAAACAGCAGTAAAGTGATAATCTAGCCAACAGTGTTTGAATTTGCGAAAAAAAAAAAACCACTACAAACAATTTATTAATCAAATGAGTTTTGGGAAATTGATGTGTATTTCAAATTGAGATTTACGGCAAAACTGTGATAAGAAATAAAGTTTGAAAAAAAAAATATTTATTCATTTTTTAGATGACTGCATCTTTGATTTTGCCAACCTCGGAAGTGTCTCGCGAATATGCGTTGCGCCTTTCGGCTTGTGTTACGGTATTCATGTCATCACTTCCGTAAAAGGGGTACTTGTGTTTATCCTTTGTAGCAATTAGCTGCAGCTAGCTGAACGCAGCACACAATAAAACCAACACTGACCAAATCACTGTAGTTAGTGTGCAGCCCGGGGCTCCAGCACTGACCTGCTTCAGTTAGATACTCGCAGACACGCTTTTCTCTTCAGACTCTGGTTTTCCTGGCACTTCGTCGTTGTTTTTGTTACAAAACAATGTTGAGCAGCGTTGGTCTGCGGGCTCAGATTGCCTCCATAATCGATGTGTTGTCCAAAGCAGCCGTGGCAGAAATTGCCAAAGTTGTGGAGGACAGCATGGTGGTGGTGCGGCTGGAGATGTGTCAGCGTGACAACGAGGTCAAGAAGCTGAAGAGTAACATCGAGGTTCTGCACGACGAGCTGAGATCACTGCAGGAGCCGGTGACCCTGGGACCTGACACCCGTGGGAGAGCCGGTGAGATGGACACTGACACCTGAAACACACCTGAAACACACTCACACAGGACAGGGCTCCTTATTAGTGACGACCACACACTGATCTCTGCTTTCTTTATACCTGTCTGACCTTGGTGTTTGTCCACTCACACAGTAAACAAAGCACCAACAACACAGTTAGTGAACCCAGAGTTTAGTAAAAGACTTACCTACTGGCCCCTGCACCAGCTCCTCTCATAGTAAAGTCCATTCAAGTGGATTACCAAAGTCAATCCCAAAGGAAGGAGCTCATTGGTGCTTTGTTTTCTAACTCCGACTCTCCTGGATTTTTCCCTTAATAGTTGTTACACGAAAAAAAAACTTTCTCCATGGCTTATTTATTGATTTTGTGCTGGAATTACACTTTGAGGGCGCACTAACACTTGAGGACCTCATTGAGGCTCAACTCTCATGGGCGTAATTTCTGAAAAACATGACCCCCTTACACACACACACACACACACACACACACACACACACACACACACACACACACACACACAGTTACAATTACAGACTAGCATGCTTCTGTGTTGTATTCATTGATGATGTGATGTACGTATACAAACACATGGGTGCATCGGTACAAGGACATAAACATACCAGTACACCACCTGTCATTAGTAGAGACAGAATAAAAATACCTTAAATTATTCAAAATAGCATTGAATCCTTTCCATTTTAGATTTACTTTTAAAAAATAAATGAACGACACGGTGGAACAAATCATGTTTAACAAATATATTTTTGTCTCAGACCTGTGCTTCTGTACATCCTGATTATTGCAGATAACTCATGACTGTTTTTATGGCCTATGTGGACCCTGTTTTAGAGACCTTGTGATGAGAGAAGTTCAGAGAGGGATTGTAATGTCTAAGGCAGGTTTTGTTTGGTCTCAACACGTCACCCAACCAAGGCGTAGCTCGTTCTGTCTGTTACCTTATGACCCTGTCTGTCTGGATGGGGTGTCTCCTCTAAAAGGCTGAGCACCAGTGGGCTCGGGGTCACTTCTGCTAAACTCTAAGCTTTGTGATGACGCAGGGGTGAACATATCTTTGTCTGCAGAAGAAAATACTTTGTTTCCATTGGGAACTGGTTCTCAACTGGAACCATTTCTAGATTCCCATCCTCACCAAAACTTGGTTCAAAAGACAGTGTGAGGTATACAGTTGTCAGTCACTGGGTGGTCACTACCATTATTTTCTCCTACTGCCAAATGTGTCAGAATGAAGTAACTGCCAAATTTTAATACACATATTTAACTATGACATTTAAACATTAGAAGTGAATCTACCTTTTTTAAACCCAATGCTAATAAGCTCTTCTACAACTTTATCATTGGCTTTCCACAGATCGCCAGAGTGAAGTTGGTGATGAGAGGACCTTGCTTGTAAACGGGCCCGCTGATAAGGACCAAAACAGCCTGTCCCTAACGGAGGTGCAGGTGAAATGTGAACCTCTGGAAGAAGGAAGTGAAGAGGCCACAGGACAACCCGAGCCGCTGGGAGAAGAACTGGGCTCGTATGAAAGGGACAGTGTGCAATGGCGGCCGACAACGCAAGCTCAGACGGGACACGACAACTCTGATTATTTAAACTTGGGGCAGAACTCCTTGTCGTGTCTCCCTGAATCTTCTCTGGACGGCGACCTGGCCGTGCCCTGCAGCAGCTCCGGTGGGTTCCCGCAGAGCCCGTACAGCCGCGGGCTGCTGGGTTACGGTCAGTATCGTAACTCCTACAACACGGCATGGAGGAGGACGGCGAAGAGGTTAATGTTTAAGAAAGGCTTCACCTGTCCGTATTGTGGCAAGTTCTTTGATCATGCCGGGCACCTGGAGAGGCATAAAAGGATTCACACTGGGGAGAAGCCGTATCGCTGCGAGATCTGTGGGAGCAGGTTCAATCAGAAATGCAGCCTCAAGGAGCACATGAAGATCCACAGAAGATGTAAGTAAATGCTTAATTGTGGAAGCAAAACGGTTGCATGGAAAATCAAAAAAGGCGTTCCTTTTGTCAACAACTATTTTCAGAATTGCCCAAAATGCCCGAAGCATTTTCTCCTTAATGTCACACATCTGTAGCTTGTTGTATTTCTTCACGTGTCATTTTCGTTCCGTGTCTGCGAGTCTTGGTTCAATTCACAGTTGGAAGTATCGGGCTGTGACCTTCCTCTGTGTCACAGCAAGCAGAGAAAACCGGTGTGGTTTAGGCGAGACGAGGGTGAAGGGGGCGGTGGTGACTTAAAAAGCTCCCCGCTGACAGCTGTGTTCGCCTGGCTGGCTTGGAAAAAAAGGCCTTTTATATCCTCTCTGCTTCCCAGGGCAGGACGCATTGGATATTAATTACTGAGGTCACGTCTTAGTTCATGTTCATGGCAACATTACTGAAAGGCAGTTTTTAAGGGGGCGCAAGCAACTTTACCTTTTTCTCCACTATTTTCCATGTGTGGTGTCAAATGCTTCCACACATTTTCTCTCGGACGATTTGGCGTCGTGATGTGTCCTTCGGCACAGCTCAGTCGTTCCTCTGTTTTGCTTTCATAAAGAGAACTTCAATAGGCCGGTTTGCTGAGGGCGATAGCGCGTACAACAGTTGCGCTGTGACGATACGCTCTACAAACCTGCTGTTCCGACCGACAGGGAATTCTGAGTTTGGACAAATGAATACTGATCGGATGCTATGTTTCCCCATGTTTGAATGGTGATTTCTTTTTTTGTGTGTTCTGTTACACATCAATCAATCTGTTTATTTGTCACCTGAAATCCTATATATAGCAATTCTAGTGAATGTGGTGATCAATCCATAAATGCTGTAGGGTAAGTTTTTAGTTGGATGTGAGGAATGTTTAACATGGATAGTAACTCCATCCACATATATGGGCACACTATATGTTTCAAAGTGTGAGCGGGGAAAAGCCTTGGACTTCTTAAATGTTGGTGGTGAAAGTGCTTATAATGACTTCTGTCTATACTACAGCTATTCAGCCCAGACCACTTGAGATGGAAGTGGGCAAACAGAAACAGATCCCGGATGTGAATCCATGTGCAAATACTCTTCGCCCTGAGGAAGAGAGCCAGATGAACTCTGAGGACGGCCCGCCCAAGAATGAAGACGTTCTCACAACACCCGTACACATCAAATCTGAGCCCACGGAAGAGAATATAGCCCAACCGCTGTTTCACAGAGGAAACGGGCAGACGGGGGAAGGAGCAGACAACCTCAGTGATAACTTCACAGCATTTGAGAGAGACAGCCAGCAGTGGATGTCCAGGTTACAGGGACAGAACAACGCAGAGATCGGCAGTACAGATTTTCTCAGCAGCTCAGCGCAGAGTATGACATCGTTCGCAGGGATGGCTCAGTTACTCCCGCCACCGGCCGAAGCTTCTTGTAGCACATTCTCCTTTCCAGGGAAACCGTATGGGGAGCTCAAAAACAGCATGGTCTCCCAAACACCCTACGGATCCTCAAGTGAAGCAGGCTTCCAAGGTATGGCGGGAGGCAGGCAGAATCACCAGAGAAAGAGGGGAAACAGGTCTTTCAACGTTTTCAAACCAAAGAAAAGCTTCTTCTGCTCGTACTGTGGCAAGGTCTTCGAGCGCGCCGGCCACCTTGAAAGGCATTTACGAATTCACACGGGGGAGAAGCCGTACGGATGCCAAATCTGCGGGAGGTGCTTCAATCAGAAGAGTAGCCTCAAGGGCCACATGAGGACGCACAGGAATGGTAAGAAACAAACTTGTGTCCTTTCCAGATGAGATACTAACTGCAGCTGCAGCCAACGATTATTCTTTTAATATAAATAATGTTATCATAAATAATGCTATTCTTTTCACAATAAGTGCAGCGCTAAAAAAATCCCATTTTTTCTGAAGTCCAATTAAATAATTTGCTTTATTGTCCAACCAATAAACCAACAAAATACATATAACTGGGTTCCTTGAGGGCCAATCAAGCACTTTTTTCCCCCAAATCTATTTTTAGAGCGCAACGCAACGCATCTTCCTGCAGGAATAATGATGCACAGCGATACAGCCTACCCAACACATAATGCGTATTCTCAATCAAAACAGTCACAGTTACCCTTTAAGGATTTATTTTTTCACAACCACAACTTCAAAACGTTGTTTTCTTACACAGACGTAATTAAATTTGCGTTCACGTTCTCTTATTGATCCCTTCCACTGTGGAGAACAGGCGCTCTGCAGAGGTGGAAAAAGTAAGACAAAATATCAAATAGCACAAGAGACACTACTTGCTCATCTAACTCTGTCACTTTTTTTCTGAAAAGGTGAGAACACAGAAGTGCTGGAGGCACATCAGCTGATGTTAACAACGCCTGACAATAAACCGCCAAAGAGCCTGGCAGAACCCAATACCGGACTGGCAGCTTCAGAGGAGCAGTTACTGGGCACCACGTACAGCCAGGCAGTTGGTGAGCAAACAGTGATGGTGAAGCTGGAGCCAAATGGGGAGGATTTTCAAACTTTAAGTCACGCAGGGGCCGATAACGGCACAGGAGCACCAGACCAGAGTCAGGCGTGGTCGTCTGGCATGGAGAAGAGTAGTGATACCGAACAAACTGTCTGCGTGCTTCTACAGGATGTCAAGTATCACCTCAGTCCTGCTGCTGGAGCATCTAATGAGCAGCAGGGATACACATCCCCAATAAGGGATCTGCCTTTTCTAGACGACAACGAAAAGGACGACATGATGCATAATGATCACTATTCAATGATGGGGATGCAATCAAGAAGCTCTGATATGACTCTAGCATCAGAGCTGCAAGATCAACATATCGCACCGGCGCTGGCTGGGAATGAGTACACAGCAGTGAGTGACACGACTCACGAGGGAAGTGTGTTTGAATTTAATATAACAGCCTCAGGCAACCATGCGGATAACTGCGGCGGGGACGCCACCGGGCAAAATAGTTTTATATGTTCAACTTGCGGCCAAAGCTTTGATAGCTTCAGTTTATTTCAGAGGCACCAGTGTAAAAACATCCCAGAGCAATCCTTCAGCTGTGAGATCTGTGGTAAGGTTTTTAGTCAGATGAGCATCCTGAAGTTGCACATTAAACTGCACAGACCTGGAGAATAAAAGCCGCGGCATGTCCACAGCAAGGAGAAATACTCTACAACATGGTGCTCCGACAAGCTCGTTACATTCAGTCACAACAAATGGCACAAGTTACTTTGTTATTAAGCAGAAGAACTAAAAGCAGCAGTTTTCTGTTTGAGAACAAACGTTTTGCAGTCTAGCTTCTGTCACATTTTAGGTACAAAATGTTTTCTTTCACTTTGACCCACTCCGTCTTCTCGTCTAAAGAAGACTTTACAAGACCATGAAAAACTTTTTGAAGGGGATTGAGCTTTGTTTCTGGGACCGGACCTTTAATAATGATTTCAGTGCTGCACATTTTAAGTGGCAGTCGACACCGTCACATATTCTGCCACTCAGACTAATCACTCGTTTCAATGAACAATACTTGACTTAATGGTCAAATACTAGTAAGTTCCTCACTGGAATCATGTTTTTTTTGTTTGTCATCATTATTACCTGCGACCTTTTTCAGTCCAACTAAACTAACGCTGATTTAGAGGGACACTGTTCTATGTTCCTATACTGGTCATGATAATATCATTCTAGATGTGTCCTTTTCCTTCCATTTTTTTTATTTTTATCATATTGATGACTCTACGAAATTGCCCTTAGGTGTGAATGGTTGTCTGTCTCTGTTCGTCTCTATGTGCCCTGCAATAGACTGCCGTCCTGTCCAGGGTGTACCCCGCCTCACGCCCGAGGTGAAAAATATCACAATATACTATATATATATATCATTTGGCTAAACAGTATTTAGTGGGATTTGGCTGAATTGGAACAAATTATAATATGCTATATCAACTAATTATATTACTAATTATAGCACAGGTTTCTTCTCTAAATAGATTTTTAAGAAACTTGAGAAAAAAAATGTAAAATCAACCAGTTTGACAAGACAAGGACCCACATCTTTATACTGTATCTGAAAATATTGAATAGTTTTTTTTGTTTAAGGGGGATGATGATGATGATGATGATGATGATTGTATGTTTCTTGAGATGTGCATTGAGAGAATAAGTAGACCGTAGTGTCTTCAATCTAAGTTGAACCGAACAAACTCCACCTCACGCAACATTATAAGTTATACCTCAAATTAGCATTGCCAATTAAAGTTGCATGTAAATATGTCTTTATACTTGATGATGTTCAATAGTACGTTGGTTTTGTCTTTAAAGAAAGCCCCAGTTCAAAGCAGATGTTGTCAGCCAAGGATTTCAAACATACCACGCCACCCATGAAGATCATATGCAGGAAATGTATGCAGAACTAAAAATCATGCAATACCTCAGTGATACACAGGGTACCCATTGTTCTCAGTTTCTCTGTGGTTATGTTATTACCTTTTGACCATTTTAATTTCATTTTTTTTACAAAATATACCAGCCAGTATTGTATAAAAAGCCATTAAAGTGGTTGAGTAAATAGTTGGTTCTGAATGAATGCATTTCACGTGGGTGCAGTTTACATTTGTTGAAGTAGGTGGCTGGACCTGAAGGGATCATTGAAATAGCTTGACAACACTTACACTCCAGCTGAACACACAGAACGAGCACGTCCACAAAAACAGTCACAGTTCAGTGTAATGAGTGCCTACATTTTTTACATGGGAATGAAATCCCAAACACAGCCACTGCAGTTTTGTTGTTGTTCTTTTTTTATTTATAGTGTTCACTGATCGATAATTGTCAATCTCACACCCTATTGTAGCATGTAGGATGGTGGATAACATTCCAGAAGATTAATCAGAATCAGTCTTTCTTTGTTTAGCTTTTTGTATTTTCAAATAAATTCAAAACTAAGTTAATCAAATTGTAGAGTCTGGATGTCTGGTACTCTGTTTTTTTTACTGATCAGTGTAAATAAATGATTGGTTGATGATGTTTCCTTCACCATTTCCTCCTCCTTTGCCCTTTTGTAATATCACCTTACCTCCTTTTTCTACCAGCAAAAGATGTACAATTTGATCTTCATCAAACGGAAGATGACCTAAAATGGATCCTTGAGGGACCCCAATTTAGATGATATTTCTAGTGTCACAAATTACTTTGGGCCTTTTGAGTCAAGACGTCTTAAACTCTTAGACTGCTAAAATGCGGGTTAACTAGTAGGTGACTTTAACCGAGCGTTTGTTATAGGTAATGTAGGCCACAGAAGGGGTCGGAATAGGGTAACTTCATTTTGAAAAGCCGACTGACCGAGGTCTTTTTTTGGGACCGACAAATACAGCTATTGGAATGGAAGTTTAGAGAAATTTAGACCTACATGCAAGTGTGAATTAGTATTATAATTTCAAGTGTTTTCAACCCACTGTCATTCTTGTGTTTTGAGAGATGGTGGCCTGCCTGATGGCCGAGCTGATACAAAATGTCATGCAATCCAGTTACTTTTAAGGCTGTACAGTCGTCTGCCAGACTAGTAAAGGTAAGTCCGTTTTAAGTTTTAACCGTTTTAACCTAAAACGCCTACGAGTCAATTCAACTTTATTGATATAGCACATTTCATACATAATACAATGCAACCCACTGGGCCTTGACTACTTCCTACACCCTTTCTGTCACGGATGGTGCAGAATATACAAATGCCAAAATATGCAACAGCACACACACAGTACAGGTGAAACATGCTCACACACTTTAGTTCTGGTAAGAACATGTGCAGCCACATTTTGTATAATAATTGCAGAGTTAGCTGCTCAACATAATCCTGGGAGGCCGCTGAATATATGACTACAGTAGTCTGGTCTGCTTGTCATAAATGCATGAATGAGCATGCATTTGATGCAAAGCCACTTAACTTTGAGAGTTTTTTTAAATGGTTGAAGGCTGATCTTGTGATTTGATTGATATGGCTTTTAGATTTTTGATCACTGTCTATGATTACACCCAGGCTTCACTTTTGTGCCCCAGAGACAAAGATCTGAGATGATCTATTGTTGCAAAAAAGTGATATCTTAAGATTAACTGATACACTGAGTTAGGGAAAGTACTGTATGGTCTCTGGGTCATCAAGAGAAAGGTATACCGTTGTGAATTATCTTCAAATTCTGGTAATTTATTTTGTGCTTCTGCATGTGCAAGTGGGAGCATACAGATTGAATAGTAGTGGTCCCAGAATCAAACCTTGGGGCACACCACACAAGGCAAAATCTCATATAACTAGCTGTCCTGTGGATAGGTTAGAACTGGGCTGGATAGGTCAGCCCATTTTTTTAACCCCTCAGTGTTGACAGCATCACTGAGACCCAGTAACACAAGAACACAAATATTTTAGCGTCTTTACTTATATACAGAACACAACTTTAATGGGTTCTGCTTCGCTGCCATGGTGTGATTAAAAAAACGGATTGATAAATGCCTGGAAGGCTGTTTGGCTTAATCTAATTATTTAGCTGACATAATTGACTTTTTTTCCAATTATTTTGCTGGGTAATGCTAAGTTGGAGATGGGCATGTAGTTGCAGTAACTGTTGCAGCAAGGCTGCTCTTCTTCAGGAGGGATTTATTGACAGCTGTTTTAAGTGATGCAGAAAAATACCTGACTGAAGAGAGCAGCTGACAATGTCTTATACCTCAAGTTAAAAAAAATATTGTAGGGAGAGAATCCAAGCAGGAATTTGGTGAGGGCAAACTTCTTTTTGTTTATTAGGGGGTTGCAACCATAACTTTCTTTGGTGCATGCCGTCACCAACTGTATCAGAGTATGTAACACCATCGTCTGCCCTCAAAGCAATTTCAGTCAAAAGCAACTGGACTTGGTTATTTGTCTAGGAAGACGTTTCACCTCTCATCCAAGAGGCTTCATCAGTTCATGTACGCATCTGACCGAAGACTTCAGACGTTCAGACTCAATGGAGCACTAATGAAGTCGAAACCAACTGCCCACCAACGACTGTCACTCTAACGACGGGCGTTTGCACTTGGAGCACAAAGGGTTCCACTGACATCATCGGCCTTGTGAGAGGTTAAATACCTGGATCTCACACCAGTTAGTTGGACCAGTCCCAGCCTGGTCCTAGTCCTGGTCCTGGACCTGCACCAGTACCAGCCTGGTCAGATGCGTACATGAACTGATGAAGCCTCTTAGATGAGAGGGGAAACATCTTCCTAGACAAACAACCAGTCCAGTATATTTGTATTTATTTTTTATTAACCTTTATTTAAACAGGTAAAATCTCATTGAGACCCAGGGTCTCATTTGCAAGAGAGACCTGTTCAGGTCAGCAGCAGCAAAACACAAAGTTACAGACTAACTGAACACACAGGAGACACAACACAGAACACAAACAGTAAAACAGTAAAATAATACAGTGCAAAGGGCAAAGAACAAGATAAGTTCAAGTTAAATTATGTACAAGTGCAGACCCCCACAGACTGTCTCAGGAGGATAACGATGACCTGGACAAATGAGAACATTCACAACCATCATCTACGTCTTTTTACAAGAAGAGAAAGAGGAAATCAAATAAATAGGTAAATAAATACAACAATAAATAAATAATATGTGAAGGCCATGATCTGTTCCTCTCCTCCTTGTTTGTTGGGATTCCACTGCGCGTTTACTCGTGTGTTTACGGTAAAGCCCTCCGCCACACGGAAGAAAAGGTTCCAGCTAGCTAGAAACAGGGATATGAAATGTTCTAGTGCGTCGGTTGTTTTCGCGTTTTTCTAATGAAAATCGTTGCGTGGAGGGAGGCTATTTCTATTCCATCCTCACATATTACTTTGCACGAACCAACATGGCGACGTGCATTCCCTTTCAGAGCCAGTTATCTTCTATAATGGAGGTTTTGGTGAAAGCAGCAGTGGCAGAGATATCCAAACTAGTCGATGACAAATGTGCGTTTTTGCATCTTGAAATCTCCCGAAAACAAAGCGAGAATGACATGCTGAAGAGGAAATTAGTCATGATGGAGAGCAAGAACGCACAGCTGCAGCGCGGGTTCGGTAAGATGCTCCCACTGTTTACTTTATGCTCTTAATCTAATGTGTTATGCATATTCATGTACAAGTATCAGTTTGCAGCAGGACGATTAGTGTAAGGCAGCACTGTAGGCATGCTGTACATTCTCATATAAATGCATGCATCTTACATTGATGCACGTTGGTTAAAAAATTGGATGCATTTCCACCTTTAAAAATGTCTTTAATGTCACTTTGGTCTTGCTTTTGACAATGTTTTTTTTGTTTTCCTATCCTGCACCAGAGAACTACATGGACAGAGGAACTGATGTGCGGAGCTGTCCGCATCCTACAGGAGATATTAAGGTATTACTGTCAATGGTGTTACTCAGTATTGTAATGTATCTAAATCAAGGCTGGATTACCAACCTGGCAAAGTTGGCAACTGTCTCCGGAGCCCAGATCACCAGGCCACAGCTCCAGGTTCACTATGCACACAGATAGTTTATTTGTAATATTTGAACCAGTGTGAGGTATTTTTTTAAGAAGAAATGTGTCCAACAAATAGGGATATTTACAACATTTTGGTTGCACTTTCACCAAAATAGTAATCCGCGCTTAAATTTGCTGTTTTTGATGTAAAATGGACCCAGATTAAAATGCGTACAGTAGCCTGAGACCTTGTGATTGGCTCACACCAGCAGACAGACAGACAGACAGACAGACAGACAGACAGACAGACAGATGTATAAACCTGCCAAAGTACTCGTCTTCTGTAGTAGATCCAGGTTCAGTAGATGTCACATTTTGCCATGTTGAAACACACACACACACACACACACACACACACACACACACACACACACACACACACACACACACACACAGACTAATAAACACCACTTTGTCCCACCATGAGTAAATAGGAAGCGTACTTTGGCTATCAGTGCATTTCTATATTTGTATGTAACATTGGTACAGTCCAAATACATGCAGGTGTTCGGTTCATTGATGACTCTAAATTGCCCGTAGGTGTGAATGGTTGTCTGTCTCTGTTCGTCTCTATCTGTCCTGTGATAGACTGGCGTCCTGTCCAGGGTGGACCCCGCCTCACGCCCAATGTCAGCCTTTGATCGGCCCCAGCCCCCTGCGACCCCGATAGGGACAAGAGGTTAAAGATGATGGATGGAATTAAAATAAAATGATGGCTTAATGTAGGATTAGGATATTGGCCTAAACCGGTAAATGTATTTTCCCAAATCTTGGGGCCAAAATAACCCCTCCATTACATTTTAGGGTCATTCTGAGATTCCTTTGTCCCCCTTCATTTCTGGCCCCGGGGCCAACAAAGTAGAAGCCCAGCAGTCATCTAATTTCACCTGACTAGCATTGACACCGCTGTGGAACACACTTATGTTGAATTAAAGCTGCTTTTTTGGTTGTTGTATAAACACTGGATCAAATGACTTTGCTCTCACCAGTGTGGTTTCCAGCTGCAGCAGCAGTATGCCGTTATATTTGTGTTGAAGAAGCAAAGTGAGATTTTGAGCACAGAAAGATATATTTTGCGAGTGCATAATTTACGCGAGCAAAACCTAATTTTATTTGAGCAAGCAATGACGCCATACAGCAGCAGGCAGCTGGAAAAAAAACTGTCCCCTACGTGCCCAGAATCACACAAGTGACAGATAAAAGAAGTGACTAGCTGGTGAACATAGTGGAGAATTCATCACCTCAAGAGCCAGATATTTCCCTCTGGAGTCGGCAGAGACCAAACAGCTTAAATGAGAGTCATTTTTTGGATTTACATTCGCCAGGTGGACAAAATGCTCGACTCAAAGCAAATTCTAATGTTGTTGTGTGTCTGCTCGGTTTATAAATAAGCCAACGTTTGCTCACAGGTTCATAAAATCTACTTTTAATATGATAATATATCCAAGTTGTTTCCAGTTAAAGGCAAGGCAAGGCAAGTTTATTTGTATGGCACAATTCAACAACAAGGCAATTCAAAGTGCTTCACACAAAACATTAAAAGCACTGGGAGAAATAACACAAATAACATATAAATTTCAAACCTATAAAAGATTTAAAACGCATAAAAGGTCATTTTTAAAACACAAAAGATTGTTTCAGTTAAAAAGGTTACAGTGAAAAGCAGCGGCAAACAGGAAAGTCTTCAGTCTTGATTTAAAAGAACTGAGAGTTGCAGCAGATTTGCAGTTTTCTGGAAGTTTGTTCCAGATTTGCGAAGCATAAAAAGTTAAAGTTGAATCCACCCTTTGTTTATGCAGTTTCCTGATATTGATGACGCCACTGTCTCGTTCACAATTAAAGAAGAGAGTCCAGACGAGATGCTGTGGATCAGTGACTCTGCCAGACCCATTGGTGAGTTGAAAGAACTGGATTTTGTGCGTCATTCAGTCCAAAAAATGAGCTTAAAATGACTACATGTTCCCACCTGTCACTTGCAGGTTCTGCTGTACAATACCGCAATCCAGCTCGTGCCCCAGAGAGCCAGCAGCTTGAAGAAGACTGCCCGTTAAACCCGTCAGAGGTCGCCACAAGGAAAGCATCAGATTTTGGTGACTTGTATAACTCTGGTCATCATGCGGGAGACATCAGTGGCCTTCAGTTCAGCGTCAAGACAGAGAAGGAGGAGGACCGATCAGGACTGAGTCAGGATGGATGCCAGCACGGCGCGGGGAAGCAGACTCAACTCGCTGCTGACTTTTCCATGGATGAAAGAGAGACTCAGCTCTGGTCCTCCATAATTGAAGGTGATGACATTGATGATGGTTTTCCTGACTTCTCTAGTGTGGTAGAGGAGTATTCCAACACATTTCCGGACCATTCTGATGTTCAGTCGGTTTCTAACACTACCAAGTCCGCTAGCGTGCAACACTTGTCCTCTCAGAGGCCGTGTAATGGGATCTACAACAGTGAGTATCAGAAGGATGTTCCACAGTCGTCCAGTTTTCAACCCAGACCTCAGGGTAGCCTGTCACAGCAAGACAGGCAGAAGGAACAAGTTTACTCGCAGAGAAACCCCTTGCAAGTCGCACATCCGAGGCAGCCAGATGAACACGCTGAGAGGGAGACCGCGGCCGGAGATAGGCCGGTCGTAAGTCACTCGCACAACACTTTCACAACGGGCGGCTTCCACCCTCCCCACAAAGCTCTCTCCGGCACGGCACGGGGCTACGCCTGCTCACACTGTGGGAAGACGTTCAGCCGTCTGCACCAGTTCAAGCTGCACCAGCAAAGCCACAAGAGAAAGCGGTCGTTCTGGTGCACGGTGTGCGGGAAGAGCTTCCAGTGTTCCTCCCACCTGAGCATACATCACCGGACACACACGGGCGAGAAGCCGTACGGTTGTGGACAGTGCGGGAAGAGGTTCACGCAGCAGAGCAGTCTGAGGGTCCACCAGCGCACGCACAGCGGGGAACGGCCCTACAGCTGCTCGCTGTGCGGGAAGACCTTCATCCTGATGCACCATTTGAAACGCCACAGAATCATTCACACATACAGCTGAGGGGGAGACGTCTACAGTGATGTAGCTCAGGCCCCCTACCCCCAAAAAAAGCAAAAGTGAGCGAGCCAGATTTTGTTGTTGGGGTTTGTAACCTTGTGAATTCCTCACAGACTTTGTACATTAATGCATATTCTACTATGCAAAATCCATCTGGATGGATTTTAAGATGTTTGCTTTGTTTTTTTTTTAAAAATACTTCCTAAAAATTGAATTGCGCCCTCAAACAGAATTAACACCGGTCAGTATTTTTAAGACACCTCCAAAGCTAGAAATCCAAAAAAAACAACATCTAAAGTGTGTGTTCATGAAAAAGAAAATCTGCAGATTTCCTCTTAATGCTGCCTGCATACTGATCCTCACAGTTAGGTTCAGCTCCTCCTGTAGAAATATGCCTTACTTCATCTCAGCACGGGAACTGTAGAAGCACAAGACGCCCATCCTCCCCATGTACTCCCCTTTACAGTCACAAGAGGGCGTTCCATTCAGAGCCAGTGAAGCACCTGTCAGGTTTACGCTTTGATGTCAACATTGGTAAAAACCTGCCTGGCTATTGTTCCCAGTTGAATTTTCCCATTAAACGTTTCCCCAAAACCCTTTGTTGTGATTTACAGTATATTAAAGGGTCCAGCAGCATTTCTTCAGGTAACTCTTGCCAAGTTTGTTAACAAAACAAGCACTTTATTGATCCCTAAATGGAGAAATTCGATGTTCATCACACAGGGCCTATAGACATGCATTAGTGGAGAGATGTCAGAGCGAAAGACCTGCCACGTAGTCGTTGCTCCAAGCACCTTGGAAGTGCCCAGGGGGTCCACAATCAATACATGGGTCTGTGAGGAACTTGTCCCGGCCCAAGCCAAATCCAGAGGGACTGTGCTACCGATGCCCATCATCATTATCATTCACTAAGTTTCATTTGCTCCTCAAAATTAGGGCTGAAAGTAAAACTTTTATAAATTGTGAAAAAAATATGCATCACAGATTTCAGATTGTTCTGTTCCCTCCCAGCAGCATACGACCCAAATATGACAAGAATGGACAGATATATAAAACAGAAACAGCAGTTAGATAAACTAAAATGAACAGATGATCAAACTTGTTGCTGATTAATTTACTCTCCGTTGACTCGTGAATTGATCGGCCTGTAGCTTTGTCAGTGTGGTCGACCAAATGGCACCAGAGGGCAGCATATCCTTATCCTTTACAGCATTGATTCTCAAACTTTGTACATGTCGCACCACCACAGAACATATCAGGCTCTCAAGCACCACCACTAAGACCAATGTTAAAATACAGCAGTGTAGGCCGACACTATTCATCTACTGACAGAAAGGTTTATTCCTAATCAGGAGATAATTTATTGTTGACTGTATTCAGCCACAGCCACGCTGCAGGAAGGGTAGCACCAGAACTGACATGTCAGTGTTTTCAAACCAATCATTTCACCTCTGTTTACTCTCTTACCATCACAGTGTAGCTCTTGAATAGCATAGAAGAGAAATACTTAGAATTAAGCATGACTACATAGCAGGCTGATATTGAAACAAAAATATTACAAAAATTACTTATTTTAAATCACATTTCAGGGATCTTAAAAGTTTTAGTGTTTTCTTAGCATGATATTAATTTAGTAATTAATGTTTCCTTTTTTTTTTAATTTTGGAGATTCCTTCGCTTACCACGAGTACCACAGTCTGAGAACTAGTGCTTTACAGCATGGGTGTCAAACTGATCCAGTAAAGGGCCGTGTGGCTGCAGGTTTTCATTCCAACCAATCAAAAACACACCTGGTCCAACAAATCAACTGTGTGAAGACAGTTCAGGTGATGGAGTAAGTCGAGTCAGGTGTGTTCTTGCTTGGTTGGACTGAAAACGTGCAGCCACACGGCCCTTTACTGGATCACTTTGACACCCATGCTTTACAGCATCACAGTAGAGAGGGAACTATGACTTCATGCTGCCTGAGGCCTGAACAGGAACCCTCAGCGGTTTGACAGCCTATACTGTACAGAGTGAGACAGCAGCTCACAGCACTGCTGCAAAGAAAGCAGCAGTAGTTTATGCTTTTATGTACGTTTTTCCTGTTGAGATGTTACTTTAAGTTGTGTAGAAGCTGTAGCCGGTCTAAAGGTCCTGTAGATGAGAGATCAATGTCTTCCTGTTTCACTGTAGAGTTAAAAAGTGTCAGAAATGTTGTGTTCGGTTCATCCGGACACTGTATTTGTCTTACTTTCCATTATGTATGTGGTTGAATAATGTGTCCAACGGGTTTTAGTTTGGTGTTGAAAGGGGTTATGCAGGTAGTACAGTACAATATAAACACGGCTCTGGAACAGTATGTCCTACAGTAATGATGAGGGCCAGAGACGACGACTCCTTCAGAGCAGCCGTAATGTTTGACAGATGTACTGTAACTTTTTGTTTGTAGAGCTTCACTGCAAACACGCACGCACACTTCTTTAAAGGTGTTAGAGAGGAAGTTGATGCCTTGGAGTAAATGATTTCCCTTTATAAACACAAAGGGTGCGAGCAGGAGTGTCCACTTAGGCCACTAATCTTTTCTTCTTCTTCTCGTTTCGAATATAGCAGGTGTTTTTGCAGAGGGCCTTAAATTAGATATGTAAAAGTAGTTGTTTTAGATAAGTGTACACTTCACACTCAATGTGTGAAGGTAGATTGGTGAAACAAAGTGCTGAGAGGCGAATAGTCAAACAGGTCTTTCACTGCAAGCTTAAACAAGCAGCTTTTAAATATACCATACATCCACTAAATTACAGTGAGGTGTGCGTGTGTGTGTGTGTGTGTGTGTGCGGTGCTAACGAGGTGTTCTGCCCGTAGAGCATCAGTACATTTTGTACAGACACCTGAGAGCTGCTCACTCACTGCAGAGATACAGACAGCTCGCAGAGTTCTCATGACCTTGTATGGTCACAAACACTGGTCCCTGAGCGTCATGGAAAATGCTTCTTTTTAGAGGAGGAGGAGGAGGAAGGGGACAAGTGGTAGTGGATATATTTTGGGTAAGAAAGTGGGAGAGTGCAGACTGGAGTATCCATGTCTGTGGAGTGAGTGGACAGAAAAGAAAAAGGAGGGTACACACGGCTGATAAGGTGAAGGACAAACAGACAGTAAACCTGTCAGCTAGGATGATGGTGTCCTCTCCCACAAGGGACAGCTGTGCCTTGGACCTATTTGTTGACGTTTTTTCCCTGGGAAGCTTACGTTGAATTGCAGATGAATGGCCTTGGTTTCGTATCGAAGTGGTCAACAATGGCATGTGTGCGTAATGTTTTCAGTGTCCACCTGCTTTTGACCATGCAGTGAATTCCCAGCAGCTACTCCGTTTACTCAAGAGCTCGAGAGAGGGTTTTTGCATGAGACAATATAAGATTTTAGTGTGTGTTCTTGAATATCAGAGAGCAGTTTTCTAAATGTTTGCACTCATGTTCATCATACAGGAGGAAACCCTATCAAACAGGAGCCTTAAGGCGACACTCATAGATGAGAATTCACTGCAACAACAGGACACTTCAGAGTTCAGGTGTGTTCTTTGCAGAGCTGGGTGAGGTGCCAGGGTGCTCCCCACTCTCTCTGTGTGGCCTTATTGCCTTTAACTGGGTTCCCACTGGTCCTTGAAAGTTTGAGTGAAAATAATAGTGGGACAAAGTGCTTGAATTGATAGATTTCAAGAATAGAAATGAAAGATCTTGTGATATAACGGGCTCAGTAAGCTTCTATAAAGCCTTCTCATTATACAAATTCTCAGTAATTAACCTTAATCCATGCCTCAAACTGTGCTGTGGTTCTTGAATTTGAAGAAATGGGGCCTGGAAAGTCCTTGAATTTGATGTTCAAGAATGTGCAGGAATATGCTTTAACGACCCAGCTTCATTATATTTGACCTCGGGCTCCAACTCTCCAATTTGCAGCGTGTCGATTAGTTGGTTGTAATTTGATCAAGCAAAAGATTATTTTAGTATATGCACCATCCAAGCAGGATATCAAGTTAAGTATAAAAAAATTAACAACTAAAATAAAAAAGGTGTCACAGTTGACCAGATACCACTCAATAAGACAGGACCTCGAAAGATACGTAAAAGTACGTAAAAATCTAATTTAAGGTTCTTGTGTCAGTTTCGATTCGCTTTAGTGCTGCCTATCACCAAACAAATATCCACATGATCAAACTAATAAAATAAAACAAACATACAATTTATGTGGCCGAGTGCAGTCACCCACTTGACCCAGTTAGCGATCTCTGGTTCTGTGGTGGCTTTTGAACAGATAGCGTTATGGGAAGTGTAGAAAACCCTTAACTTGACAAGCAGTGGATAGATTGGTCAGGGGAAAGTTTGTATATGAGAAATGAAATGACAGGACTGAGGGTGGATTTGTCCTTTTAAAGACTGGGGCCTGCATCTGTAGGGGAGAGGACGTGCACATCCCACCAACAAGCAAACTACAAATGAGCACAGAAAAGCCACGTTGCTTTCAAGTTGATTCATTTTATTGTAAAAGTAGATTCACAATTTGTACAGTTTGAAGGAAAGTACCTTTTAAAGCACAGACAGTCTGCTAACAGTAATACGACGTGGAGGGAGATTTGAATCAAATCTACACCCTTTGGTAAATGTTTCATGCAGCCTATAACCTCTTTTCTCAAATGTTCATCAATCTCTCCATATATTCTAAAAAAGCAAATAAAAACACCACTTAAATACAATTAGTATAAATAGTTAAGAACATTTGACACCTCTTTTACACCGTATGAAATGATTATTTCCACCTTTCAGCCATGAGCTCATGACGACATGCGTGATGAGTTCGCCCTCTGCATTAAATAATGTGGATATCAATTCAATAATATTAGTTGATAACTGACATCGGGGAATGTAAAAGAAACTGAAACAATAAATAGCTATACTCTATTAAGTTAAAAGTGTTTATTTTAGCGATACGATGCTGATTCACTGAGAGTCAGCTGAATACAGTATAATATATCACAGCAGGGAAGAGCTAAAGTAGCATCATGCATCTGTAAACCTCAAAAATGTAAACGTGGCTAAAAGATGAGTGTATAAGACGGGTAAACCAGTTTCCAAGGTTTTAAGAGGAGACTTAAAGTAACAGTCAGTGGAAACAAAGCAAAGAAACTAGTTTATCAAGTAGCAAACCCAGCGTCCTAACAAGCATTTTGAAAATCCTCTCACTGTCTCGCAGAGATAAAGCAGCACAGCTGACCTGGGACCAGGTGCAGCCGTGTCAGTCACATGTTCAGAAGGAGTTGTTGGTGTCGTGCTCCAGCCGAGCCACCATGGTGGACACCAGCTTCTGCAGTTGCTCTGCCCTCTGCCGTCCCGTCTCTAAGACTTCTTCGTGGTTGGCCTTCTCCTGGCTGTCGTAGTCCATCACCGCCCGGTTACTGATCAGTGACAGGGCGAAGCAACGCATGCCGGCGTGACGGGCGACGATCACCTCATGGACAGTGCTCATCCCTGCAACAAAGACAATGTGTTAGCGTCTCTGAGTTATCCAGCATGAGGCACAGATGTCTGTGGAGTTACATTTAAAAACTTGTGTTGGTTTTTAAATAGAAACTTAAATATTTCAGTGTGATACAGTACAAATTCACTGGATTAACCAGATCCTATCTTTTCTTAGCCATATCTCTAACCTCTATTATAGGTGCATTACTTTTTATTATAAGCAGAAGTTACGAGAGAAAATGTGTGAACTTGATAATAAATACAATGTAAAGGCCTCACTGTAATTTGGGGTTATGTACAGTAGATTCATATATGCAAACTAGTGATGGGCCGATACATCGGGCAGTGCTCGCTGATTGTTTTTTTCCCCGGCAGTATTCACAGACAGGCGTCCAAAGGCAGCTCCGTGTTGCTGGAGACGCCTTTTTTAAGTTCAATTAAAAGTGAGACTTGTAACATTTGTTATCATCGTGTAATTTTCATGATGTAAATTGAGGGCAAAAGTAGTATCGGCTCCAAATATCTGCTCAAGAAAATCGGCAGTCTGTATCGGTCATCGGCATCGGCCATATTGGTCGATCCCCAACAACAAACAGCCAAAGATATATTTGGAATTTAATGAGCTTTATCGTGCACATATGTTTATAATTAATGGTAGGCAACATCCTGCCTCTGCAGTGCGTTGACAATATAAACAGATTGGAGTTGCGTAAAAGTGAGGCTTTAAATGACTAATCCAGTGACACACTTGTATGTGTTAGTCAGTAGGGTGATTTAGACCTTGTGTGTATGTGGTTTTGTGAGCATGTGCTCTCGTACTTGACCCGAAGGTACGCCTTAAGATTGAGGACATATGAGTACCGCATAGTTATGAAACAAAGAGGAAACACGGCTTTATTATTTATGTCTAGGGGATGCCAATGAAGGTCCTCAAAAGTATAGAAGTACAGGTGTGTGTGTGTGTGTGTGTGTGTGTGTGTGTGTGTTTGTGTGTGTGTGTTCGTTGGGTGGGGGACTTGACACTCACCAACAGCATCAGCACCCAGCCTGTTGAGCAGGCGACACTCAGCGATGGTTTCGAAGGAGGGCCCTCCCAGGACGCAGTACACTCCCTCCTTCAGGAAGTCGTTGTAGCCCAGCTCTGTTGCCACATCATGAGCCAGCTGCCGCATCTCGCGGTTGTAGGCGTCAGACATGCAGGGGAAGCGAACGCCAAACCTGAAGGGAGGAGGTGGGTGTTTACTCAACCACGGAAATCTACACAACTGTGCCATTCAGTACTGACATTCTCAAAATGACTCAGGTAACGTTAAAGGAATACACCCCGATTCTGCGATTGGTCAGTGTCCTCAGGAGAACTAGAGACAGTAGTTGTGAACACTAGGCATGGACGATTAGTCAATAGAGGGATCAACAGGTCACTCCTGTATTGTAGATGTATTTAGTATAAGTCCTCTGACATAACACACAGTTCTGCTCTGAAGCTACAAGTCATGTTAAAGGTTTTGATGCACATTAAAGCCTCCAGCCTTCGAGAACAATAAGCGCTTCTGTTGACACTGACAGTAGTTTACAGTCACTCCATGGCTGAAGTGTGTCGCTTCTGTGTGGGAGACTGGAAAAATGCAAAGAGAACATGGTGGGGGAGAGGGAAACTGGGTACAGCTGAGTCATTTGAAACAGGAATGAGTCGCGACTGCTTGCTTGAAATTGCCAGAAACCTTTTCTTGATCTCCAGAGGATTAAATACGAATCATAAAGACTTCCTGGCCTCTTGGAGCTGTTGGCAAATTTTGTTCTAAAATGTGAATTTCAAAATATTTTAGGCCAAATATTGAGAAAAACACATGATATTGTAATTTTGGTGAAGCGGCCCTTTAATGTGCTAAAACCCCCACTTGAAAGAGTGAGTACTCCCTGACTAAGTTGTTTTCAGTGTTTGAGCTCTTCCACGTGACAAAAGTATGCATTTGACACAAAATAGAAGTTTTTTGTAACGTTAAAATGTGTTAATTCTGAATGTTAAATATGAAGCAACTTCAAAACAAAAGCAATGTAACCACCATCTGCCCTCAGAAACACCCATCCATCCATCCATCCATCCATGCTCTCTGCCTACCTGGCATCATTTGGTCCAGCCAGCGGGTTAATTCCAGCGAACCCCGGCATGTTGATGTGGTCCTTAAGGATCATGATGTCTCCCACTTTGTAGTCCTGGTTGAGGCCTCCAGCTGCATTGGTCAGGATGATGGTCTCCACACCCATCAGCTTGAAGACACGCATGGGCAGCGTGATCTGAATAACACAAGGTAATGTGAAAAAGTAAATAATGTTGATAAATACCATGGAGAAGGACTACTAGTGTTAGGGTGGTAACACTTGCATGCCAGCTCCACAAACTTGAAACAAAAATAAGGGAACACAAATGTGTGTTTTCTGCAGGTCAGGTGGTTGGCAGTACGCAGAGCATTACATAACGCCACTGATGTGATAACACATAAGGCTCAAAGCATTCCTGTTTACTGCAGTGGATAATCTGTCTGAGGTTGTTGTCAAGACGCCAGCTAATTTAATAAATGAAAACCTAAAGTAGATTATGAACAAAATGTATGCTTCTGGAGAAGAGTTGGTTAATGCAGTTACTTAGACATCGATATACTTCCACCCAAGTAAAAGGTCTGAGTGTTTCTTCCACCACTGCCGGCCCTTTACCGACTAGAGCGGTTTAAATTCTCTACTCACCTTCTGGATGGGGTAGCCCTCGTACAGGTGGAACCTGCCCTGCATGCACACACACGGCTTCCCTTTTAGTGTTCCAAACACCAGCTGACCAGCATGGCCATGCACTGCAACACACACACACACACACACACACACACTTAGTTAGCAGCCCAGTGCATTTACTTTTCACACATACACACGCACACACGCACACGCTTTGCATACCTGTGCTCCGGGGGAAGTTGGGAATGTCACTGTATTTGAAGACCTGAGGGTCCTTGAGCATCTCAGCCAGCCCCCCCATGCCTGAACCACAGACAATTCCCACAGTCGGCCGCACCTGCGTGCTGGACAGCAGCCAATCAGCTGTCGCCCGACATTCCTCGTAGCTTTCACTGTGAGAGTCAGACAAACACACAAAGGTCACTTATGTACTAAGCTTTTGTATCAACACAGCTGACTTTCTGTAATATTGAAACACACTTAGTGGCCAAAAGTATCTCTCGGGCATTGGATGAGGTTGAGATCCTACTGTTTAAAATCAATGACTAATGTTATCATAACACTGACGCTTTGTCAACATATAGTGAATCATACCTTCAGACAATATTCATTCTAACAGACATAAAGCTCTTTAACATGGTGTGACATAATGTCAACCGTGATGTCCTCATTTCCTTTCCTTCGCACAGTCATGCTGCACTCAGTTACAACAAGAACATCTGATGTGGGAGGAGGGGGCATCCTGTAGAGTCACTGAACTGAATATATTGTATACACAGAAACAAATAATCTTTTAATCATCTGGTGTTTACTGGATATTAAACCTGGAGAAAACTCTCTCTATAATAAGTGTACATTTAGAGGAGGGGGGCATCCTGTAGAGTCACTGAACTGAATATATTATACACACACACACACACACTCTGTCTTGTGTTTCTGGTGTTAAAAGTTTAGAGTGGCTTTGTTGTACAAACAATGCGTCAGGTGATGAAATGTGGGGACTTTACACACCTCCACCATGAACACAGTCCGAAGTGTTTCTCATACACACAGTTTTATATTTCTGCACATGTCAGGACTCTGCTGTTGAATCCCTCCCTTTGCCTTTGACTGTTAATTCAACCTTAACCCTTTATACACTTACTTAATTAACAACTGTATTAATCCCCAGTGGTGGAACTGTCCCTGCAGACACCATATGAAGACATGCTACCACTACAATACTAACAACAACCAACAAACACACGTTTTAAGAGAGTGTTAGTGTAGCATATATTTCTATGGTGCTGGACGATAATCCCATATGATCATTCGTTGTCTTCCAATTGAATCATAGCAGGATTAAATCATGTATATTGAGATATTGTGATACACAATGACGAGCACATACTCACAACTCAAAAACAAAATAATCTGAAGTTCATATTTTGCACTAAAGTTCTTCATTAAATTAGTTATTTCACATACAAATATATTTATTGAGTTACAGCAGTTAGCAGAGAAGATGCCATGTTGTGATGTGCATCATTACTGAAATATGAAATGGTCTACATCAGGACAGAGCCATGTTTAGAGCGTATGTAGAGCGCTATATTTTGCATTTCTATACTGCAATTTCTTGTTGCTTATCAGCTATTATGTACATGATAACAATATACACAACCATGCTGATGATCCATTAATACTCATTTCACTCATTTTCAAGCTAAAATATCAATAATTCCCCTGTTTATACATTTCTGATTGGAGTATTTGCTACTTTCCTTTTCTTAAAAATTCTGGTAAACTGAGTATCTTTGGGGTCAAAGATGTTACCTTTGGCTTTAATAAATCATATTAAAGGTTTCTCACTATTTTAAAGATCAGGCCCAGATCAGCTTCCTGACACAGCAACTTTATGGTAACCCAGTCTCTCCAGATGGTTAAGATTAGCAGCCTAAAGGTTGTCAGGAAAGGAGTCTCATACATACATAGTGAAACACATGAAGGCTTTTTGTTTTCCCATATCACAGGTTCTGGTGTAACTCATGTGTGTGTATGTGATGGAAGCAGCTGCACTTATAGTTACAGGCCCCCACTGCTTTAAAAAAAAACAACTAATTTTTTATTTCTATCTCATACCAATCATTTCATTTCATCTTTACAATATTTTCACCACACATCCCAGTGTGTGTCCTATCTTACTCTGCCATCTTTCAGCAGCACAGTGCCAGCCTCTGCACATGTGGACTGGAGCCACAGCAGCAGAACGGAAGCGGGTAAAAAACACGGGTCAGTGGGTTTAGAGAAGTGACGTCACGGCGGAGCGCATGAGCCAAGTGGGGGTTTTCCGTCTCATCCGTGGGCAAATAGTTCCGCGCTTATCCCGGCGGATCACAGAGGAAGACGCGTCATCCGCGCGCTCCGTGAGAAATAAAGTACATAGAGCCGCATCCCCACGCGCGTCACATCCCGGCGACTCATCAGCGCGCTTCTCGAGCCCGCGGTTCATTAAATAAATAAATAAATAAATAAATAAAACGATATTATACAATCATGCACATCATTAAAGCCCGTCACCTGACTGTAGCCTGTTCGTTTCTGGGGATTTAAGGGAAATGTAGCCACATTTAAGGGTACTCCATCAAATGTAACTTCCCTTGTACAGTGAGCGATGGAAAGCCGGTTCTAATTTTAAGACAAATCAACAAAACACCACAGCAAAAATGATATCAAGGTATAAACATCATTGCGGTAAATATGACTGTACTCACCCAGACACAAACTCGGACACGGAGAGCATGATGAGACCAGATGCGGGTACAGTCGGCAGGTTTTTTCTCAGGGTTATCCGTGTTTCCTGATGGAGGGACGGGATTTTAAGTTTACACCCCCGCCCATTTACGACACGGCCGCCACATCCCCTTGACGTCACAGCCCGGCAGAGGCTCCGATTGGTCGAAGCGCAGGCGTTGGTCGTGTGCGCTACTGATCCAAGTACTAACGGCTGCGGCCTGCTGCAGAGCCGGCTGCGGCCTGCTGCTGCAGACGTCCAGCAGGTCCAGCAGGTCCAGCCCCCGCCCATGACACACACAGCCCCGCCCATGACACACACGGTATCAAGAATCAAGAATTGAGGGATTATTTTATAGGCTACATAAATTATCATGTATCAAGAATCAAGAATTTTTATTGTCATAATGACATTTTTCATCGACTCCCGGCTTAAAAATACACGATAAATAAAGCACACAATAAAATAACGTATGACGAAAAAATAACAAGTAAGACGAAGGACTTAACACTTAAAAGGACACAACAAAATGTAAACACAACAAAAGACCTAAACACTAGAAGCAGACACAACAATGTAAAACACAACAAAATAAATGACTAACAACAACTTATAGACTAACAACAAGATATGACACTAAAGTATGTGCAATAGAAGGTGTGTGCAATGAGATATAAATATACAAAATAACAAAACTACGAAAGCGCAGCTTAGTGCGTGTAGTGTGTAGATGGTGTGAGTGTGTGTGTGTGTGTGGCTGCATGTGGGGGCTTAGTTTGGGTGGGGGGTTGGTCAGCTGGGGTGTGTGAGAAGGTGTGAGAAGGGGCGAGAGGGTGCTTGTGGGTGTTGGGTGGAGAGAAGCGATGTGAATCGTAAGAAGACTTATTCTTAGACTTAGACAAACTTTATTGTCATTCAAGCACATTTGCATATACATGAACGAAATTACGTTGCAAGGCTCCAGAACCACCAAAAAAAATATACAATATAAATATAAATGGATAAAAAGTAAAAGGTAAAATATAAAATATAAAAGGAGGCAAGATTTAGACATATCTACAACAAAATAAAATAAAATATAGCATCTAAGAGACAGAAAGTTACACAGCTGTTTGAAGTGAATGTTAGCAGCAAAAATATATATATGTATATATATATATATGACGGTACAAATAAATAAACAGTAAACGGTGTAATAAACAGTGAATATAAACGGTGAGTAACAGAATGGAATGAGGTAGTGCATAGTGCATGAGCTGTGAAGGTGGGTCAATGCACTGACAGCTTAAATGGCGTTCAGCTGTGATGTCTTTTTTGCCACGGTGTTTCCTATTAATATGCACCCTTAAATTGCGTCTGTTGAGTTTAAGACCACAGTGTACACACTTGATCTTGACCTGATGTTGTCCACGCACTTGCATTTGCTGCTGAGCAGTGGGAGCTGGGGCTGCTTCAGGGCTCTCGGGGACAGTGGCTGCTTCAGGGCTCTCGGGGACAGTGGCTGCTTCAGGGCTCTCGGGGACAGTGGCTGCTTCGGGGCTCTCGGTGACAGTGGCTGCTTCGGGGCTCTCGGGGACAGTGGCTGCTTCGGGGCTCTCGGTGACAGTGGCTGCTTCGGGGCTCTCGGTGACAGTGGCTGCTTCGGGGCTCTCGGTGACAGTGGCTGCTTCAGCAGTGATGTATTTTTTCCCACAGTGTTTTCGTTTAATATGCACTCTTAAATTGCGTCTGTTGAGTTGAAGACCACAGTGTACACACTTGATCTTAACCTGCACATTCATTTGTGGTTGAGCAGCGGTGACAGTGGCTGCTTCGGGGCTCTCGGTGACAGTGGCTGCTTCGGGGCTCTCGGTGACAGTGGCTGCTTCGGGGCTCTCGGTGACAGTGGCTGCTTCAGCAGTGATGTATTTTTTCCCACAGTGTTTTCGTTTAATATGCACTCTTAAATTGCGTCTGTTGAGTTGAAGACCACAGTGTACACACTTGATCTTAACCTGCACATTCATTTGTGGTTGAGCAGCGGTGACAGTGGCTGCTTCGGGGCTCTCGGTGACAGTGGCTGCTTCGGGGCTCTCGGTGACAGTGGCTGCTTCGGGGCTCTCGGTGACAGTGGCTGCTTCGGGGCTCTCGGTGACACTGGCTGCTTCGGGGCTCTCGGTGACACTGGCTGCTATGGGGCTCACGGTGGCTGTTTTTTGGCTCTTGGGAACAGATCTTACAGCACAGACTTTTAAGTGAGAAATGAAATGGTTCCTTCTTATAATAGTTGTGTCACAGGTGAGGCAGTGAAAATGGTGAGCGTCTCTGCATTTAAAGCTGCATTTGCAGATTCGGTATTCTGCAAAACAAAATATTTATTACATTAGAGTTATTGACAGCCTAACACAAGTACAGTATTTGCTTCTGTAGACCACATAAAGAGTGACAATACCTCCATGGCGGACTGCTGCATCCAAATGTTTTTTCATATGGTGCACTATACTGTCATGCTGGCTTGTCTTAAAAGGACAACAAAGACAGTTATAAGATTCCCCTGAGGGAAAAACTGGCTCCTCACTTGCTGCGAAATGGGTTGGATGCTGAACAAAAATAGAAGAACAATTGACCATTAGATTCAAGATACACAAGGCATATTAGCATTAACATTATTATAAGTCTCAAGTCTTTAAAAAAGAAAAGTCATATGTCTCTTCTAGTTGTAATGAGCCTTCTCTCATATGCACTTTTTTCCTAAGAATACTACACAGCTATATCTAAGCAATTCATGGCATTTACTGTGTTATTGTCACTCCTTTATCTATTAGCATATAGTATCAGTACTGATTAGTTGTTTGTTGCATATATAATCACTTTAAACAGGCTATTGCAATGCAATATGAAGAAAACACACCATGAATGTTTCCTTTAAAGGAAACTTGCCCCCTGTTGTGCAGGCGCAGTGGGACCAGAAAGAAAACAAATACAGAAAGTGGTGCACCTCCCCCAGTCCAATACATTGTAATTAACATAATTCCAACTAGTGCAAAACATCCAACGAAAGACATTTCACTGCATGTCAGAAGTTTCAAATTAAAAATTAGAGGTTGTTCACGAGTCCAGAGATGTGAATAAAGTTTTTCATTTAATGCATTTATTGTAGCAACGTAATTTCACTCACCGACATAATTTCTCCTTGATGAAATCTTCTAATCGACTACCTGCAGAGAGAGAGAGTGTGTAATGGCTGCAGCGGCTGCGGGTGCGGGGCTTGGCTGTCGGGCGGGAGGCGGGGCTTCACCTTCTAGCGGGAGGCGGGGCTGCTGGCGGGAGGCGGGACCTGCTTGAGGCGGGACCTGCTTGATCGTCTGCAGAGGTCCAGCCCCGCTGCAGACGATTGTATTGCAGCAGGCCGCAGCCGTTACCCACTCTACTGATGCGCTCCCGACCACACGATGATGCGTTCAGGAGCTCCCCCAAAACAAGCCGGTGTTCAGTAGGCATGGCATGATAAATAACAGAAATGTACAGCCAAAAACAAAACGCAACAGGCTACATAATACTAAAATAAATGGTTGTTACATACACACTTGACATATAACTCAGACCTGTCAGTGTCAATAATCCCGACTTTTCTACCAATGCGTCCTTCTACAACCCTCCCGGTGCCGTTGGTTTTGTTGTGACCATTTTCCAGTATGCAGCCCACGTGACTCCCTTGGTGTATTGACGGGAGTTATCCCGACGGTACTTGAAGGCCACACAGCGCATTTTCTCATTCACAACGTGGTGTTGCTTCTGGTGCTGATGCAATCACCCTGAAGGAGATAAAGGGGAAAAATACAGAAAACAATAATCCTTTAATCATCTGGTGTTTACTGGATATTAAACCTAGAGAAAACTCTCTCTATAATAAGTTTACATTTAGAAAAAAATATATTAATGTATTACCTTAAGGGGTTGAAAAAACAACAATCAATTTAACAAACATAAGGTGTTATGGCAAATCACTCTTCCACTTAAATGATCTGGTCCGTCATCATTCAGGATACAGTAACCATTCACATCTGTTGTTAGAATAGTCTTTCTCTCTCTCAGGGGGCTGGAAGAGGACAGACACTGCTCATTATTTACTACAGGGAAAAAAAACTCAACAAAAGGTGTTGAAGTAGTAATCAAAGCAGGGCCAAACTTATCTTTAGACATCTTCTTCCACTTAAACCCTGTGGTGGGATGTAACCTTCGGGCTTAATAAGCCTACATTTACTTTACGAGTAATAATAAAAATAAACAAAAATGGTACAAAAAAATATGTACAGTGCTTTTCAAGGTGCTGAAAGACGCATTGCAGAGAGAAGAAATTAGTAAAAAAAAGTTCTGTACACTAGTACAAATTTAAGCTACTTGTATATCATTTACATTTGATGCAGCATCGTTTTTTCTCCGACAGCCTTACAGTTACTTTTCAGATGACAGTCTGTGAAAAACACCTATCTCCAAATGTGCTGATGTTGAATGTTTGTGATAAACAGCAGCATGTAGAGTCCTTTTCTGTGTTGAGAGCATTTTCTCGACCTCTTAAGCTTATAAATAAACTCTTTAAAACGTTCTTGGATCAGATGGAAAATGTATGATCACAAAGCTGAAAACAGGGCTCTTTTTCTCATGAAACGTTGACACATGATGATCTTAGAGTATGATGCATTGCTGTAGATATTACTCCCGTGGGGTGGAGCTTTAAGAGCAGGGTTGCACTTCCTTGCTCGCTTCGAAGTACTCAACAGATTTGTAGTCGGCTATTAGGTTATGAAATATAGCGTGTGCTCATTAGCCTTCATACATTTTAGCCTGATGGTGCTGGACAAATACACATGAGGCAGACACTAAAAACATCAGGACTGATCCCTTTGAGGTCATGAATGTGTACAGAAAATCTCTGAAATATAACCAGTGGTGTTCAAGCTCTGTTCACTCATCAAAGTGTTGATCAAATGGGAATAGTGACCTGATCGTAATGCCAATGGAAGGCGTAAAGGCCCACTAAAGGTAACAAGACTCATCCTTCAGATACAACCATCAACCACACTAAAATGAAATGTCCACACTCATCTCATCTCATCTCATCTCATCTCATCTCATCTCATCTCATCTTCATCCGCTTATCCGGGGTCGGGTCTCGGGGGCAGCAGCTTTAGCAGGGGACCCCAAACTTCCCTTTCCCGGGCCACATTAACCAGCTCTAACTGGGGGATCCCGAGGCGTTCCCAGGCCAGTGTGGAGATATAATCTCTCCACCTGGTCCTGGGTCTTCCCCGAGGCTTCCTCCCAGCTGGACGTGCCTGGAACACCTCCCTAGGGAGGCGCCCAGGGGGTATCCTTACTAGATGGCCGAACCACCTCAATCGGCTCCTTTCAACGCAAAGGAGCAGGTTTATTTATTTTCTGTTTCTGCTTTCACGAAGCAGACAAAGCTTTATCACACCTGGAAGTGTCTCTTTGTCTGTCTTTGTCTCTGTCTGTCCGTCTGTCGTTTAAAATGTTGCTCAAGTCAAACTACACAAGTATTAGTAAAAAAAAAACATACTCAAAAATTAAAATCACTCATACAGAATGGTCTGTCAGAATTCTGTCACTTTATCATGGATCATTATTACTGTTGCTGGCTGAGGTGAGGCTAATTGT